>NW_023658109.1:2500-17500 GCF_015228065.2 Penaeus monodon
CGAAAAAAGCTCAGAGACCAGGACTGAGGATTAAGTCGCCCATCCATTGCCAATCAATCCAAAGATCAAATCACCACCTGGTGATAGAGATAAGGTCACTGTTCGACACTCGTTCTTCTGCATTTATCTCTTTATCTCTTAATATTTAATTTAGTTCGTTTTCAATACATGTAAAAATATCCTCTGGACTATATTCTTCCATTAGATTTGAATGTAAATAGAATTTGCCATTGTACTTCCCAGCTGCGGTTCAGACATGGTCAGAGAAAAGAAAAGACATACAAGGGGCTTCTCTCCCCTCCTTTCAATATCTCACATCCTTCAATTGTAGACTTTGTCTTCTCACTCCCATCCTGATTCGTTGCTTCCCATCTTTACTTCGTTTCTTTATCTATGTAATCACCACACACATATACACATGTGTGTGTGTGTGTAATATATATACGGGCTTCAAACAATTTAACATCAATAAAATGTGGAAATATTTCAGCCATTGTTCTTTAACCTCTGGTGGCAAGGTATCATCCCAATTTTGTTGTCCTTTTTTCTGTCTGACAAATGAGGTTTCTCATCTATGTAAGCTTATAGGCAATAATAAACTATGAGGGTCATACTGATTGCCTATTGACTAAGCAACATCCTTTTGGTCACAGTCAATGGCACTGCAACTAGATAATTCATCTGAAGTTATGTGGGTAAGCTTGGAATTTTTTGATCCTGGGAAATTATTTTTATTTCATATAGGAAAAACATTTCTGGAAAGTGCCAAATAATACCCAATACCTTTTCTGTTTTAACATCAGTCTAGGTGCAAGATTCGGAATACCAGATCGTTTCCATACTTTAATTTTGAAAACCATCTTGTTCATTACCCGCTGCATTTCAGTGATAATTTGCATAGCAGTATCTGGTCTGCCACAGATACAAAAATACGTCGCATGACAAGACTTAATTATTTACGGCGCATTTTTAACAGCAAGATATTCAATTTCATGGTCAGATATCTTGGTCTGATTTCGTAACCTAACCAAGCATTTTCAAACTTCCTCCAGAGGAAGCTGTTAGTTTCATGACGTCAGAATAATTGCCACTTGATCATTTACTTATATTGTCGCCAATTAATGATGTTATAAACTAACAAGTTGTTATCATATCTGTGCCGACCAGAAGTATTAACTAGAATATATTGTAGCTTTATTATTCCTAGAAGATAAGTACTTGCTACTTATGACAGTATTATGCCATCCGGAGACTGTCGAAGTGCGTTTTTATTTATTTTGTTATTTCATTCTAAAAATAGCATTTTGAAAGACCAGTCTTTGGTATGGACAGTATATATTATTCTTTTAACTATTACTCTATAGTGTGTGGACATCTTGTTTTGCTTTGTTTTTTACGTTTTATTTATTTTTATTTATAATTTTGTTATTTGTTTATTTATTTATTTATTTTATTTTTTCTCTTCAAGATAGGAAAAGATTCTCCGTCGGTAATTACTAACAGCGTCCAGTCTACTTCCGCGAATAAATCTGTCACACACTATGAAGGTGAACGAGTCGTCTTATGTTGCGGTAGTTTGTTTACACTAATAGCCAGTGGATATGGGACAAACATTGACGAATTCGCCAAACCCAAAACCAAAACTTTGCTCGCGTTTCTCGTCATTCAACGTTTCTTTATCATTCACCTGTAAATTTTGTTAATTTAATATCAGATACAAATGCGATTAAGTGACGGCAAGATAATACAGTATATTTAGTTATTCCCTGCATTTGATATAAATTAATATTACAAGATACGAATTCCTAAGTATATATCACAAACATTGTGCTAAATTTAAGTTTTAAGTTACCCCAAAAGGCTCAGTATTAAAACATATGTTTGACAAAATCCCAGAAATACATATATATTCTTTTCTCTAGTATCTTTTACGTCACAAATATGTAAACAAAATAATATAAAGGTATTTCACCTACAGAAATTAGGCTATATGCAAATAGCCAATAAAAGCCTGAGGTGATCACCTTCTTTACACACAGTTTCAACCTAAATCAACTCAAATAATTCAAATACGATTCCGATTTAAATTCAGTGGAATTAGGGTCTCATGGCAACTTTGAATCAACATGCACAGCTAAACATAATTAGTAAATCTTTTATGTCATCCATGTGGCTGTTCGGAAATCATTACATATCCCTATAACACACTTCTTCAGTATTTGTATCATCTATTGTATAGTCGGGTTTCAGGATCGAGGCAACAGGGAGTTTTAGCAGCTGAGTGACTGAGCAGCCCTTCTAAGTTTGCACTGTTCACCTCCAGACACAAGGAGCGGACTAGATGTGTCCGAAAACGCATACCTCATTTTACCGGCCAGCAGACTGTTTCAGCAGGGATCCCACAACAACAGTAAGAACAATATAAAACAAAGGTCAAGGTAGCACCAGTTACCTTCGGTGCAGGAATGTATACACATTCCATAATTATGGGCAATGCTCATGACCGGAGAGAATGACCTTCTTCCTTCTTCAACGGGTTTTTCCTGTTCATCATGGGTCCCCGGTGCGGAGCTTTTTATCCACATCATATTTTAGGTTGGTAGCTTCGTATTAAGGCCGGATGCCTTCCTGACGCCCCCACAGATGTCGACGGTGGACCTAGCCCTTGCTGAATAGGCTTTACCCTACAAGGCAGCAGGGGATTGGAGTGAGAGTTCCCTTCTCCTAGCCTTTGCTTGAAGAGGCAACCCTACAAGCACCCAGGGGGATGCAGTTAACGTCATACCCAGGACATCGGAGAGAATGACTAGTGGGCAGAAAGCTATCCAGATACAAAAAGTGGACATTGCTTAGTGAAATATGCTTGCGAGGAAGAACAACTCAAGGAGGATAGAGCAGGCTAATAAGTTTGTGCTAAACAGAATTTATGATCACCAACACTGTCTTCTGGCTGCCAGCTAATAACAGGATGTTGGGATGCCCCCCTGCTCCAAGCACTATGCAGTGTCAGAAATAGGGACAGGCAGGAAAATACATGTAACAAAGCCCATGGGGTGGCATCAATTGCTGGATTGACCATCACCACATCATCTCCAACATGAAAGTTAGGATTTCCTAGGCACCCCCCTTAAAGGGAAAACCCAGCACTAAATTGACTGAATGTCTTCCAGACCACAGTCTGCAAAGAGTTTTCAAATCACCAGATTAACGAAAAGAGCAGATCCCAGAGGACATGAATGACGACTCTAATCCTTCCACGACACTGTCTGCACCATTGGGGCCCAACCAAAGAGCAAATATGAATATTGGTTTGACGAGAATATGGAAATAGCCAAGCTAAATAGGCTATTCTCAGTAACATTCGCAGCACAGTACAACGCAAGCATAGTGAGATGCAGAACACATGGCCAGCCAAAAAATAGGGAAATCTAGTAGTACACAGCCCAGAGCGACATGAAATGGTTATGATGCCATGAAGGCAGTACAGACCTCAGCCTGCTGGCACCACCATGCTTCTTAGTGCTGATGGGACAAAGTTCCTCATAGAGAAACCCTACACCCTGGACGATGGCTGAGCACATTAAGGCTGTCCTGGACAGACCATCCCAAACGAGAAAGCAATAAACAGGCTCCCAAAGCTGACATTAACATGGCATGAGCAACCCTTTACCCTGCTTCAAGAAAAGAAAGCCATAAATTGGCTGCACATAGCAAAGCGCCACAGGAGCTGATGCCTTTCTTAAGGAAATTTGGAAACCATGCCGCCCCTAATTGGACAATAAGGTAATGCATTATACATCTCTACAACCCCCGAGGCATTTCATTTCTCTGAGTTAGCAGCGTCTCTGGAAAAACAAAAGGAAGTTTGGATCCCCAAAAGCGTTTCAGCCAGATGGTTCGGCATTTCCATGTCGGAGCAATGCAATTTCTTGAGACTGAAAGTTGTCCATTCCAATCCCAGTTGTCAACAGAGTGAAAAAAGGGCCCTGCATACTGGCCTAGACTCTTCACCGCGACATTCACAGAGACACTGACAGATGTTTTCAAGGACTCCAACCCAGGCACCCCCAAAGGGGACCCGCCTTCCCGCGGTGGGGGGCCTGATGCCCCAATAATCTGGAGGGGTAAACCAGTGAGGGATGAGCAAAAAATGGCTTCCCTGGTGCCCAAGGCCTATGAGGGGATGGTGCACCCACCCTTAGTCATTCCATCTTGGACCAGGGAAAACTCTCCCACATGTGTTTGCTGTGGTGGCATCCTGTTAACTAGGAGACAGGAGTCCTGGAGGTTGAGCGATGCTGCATGCTGTGCCCTGCAGCTAGCAACACACCTCTTGGTCCTCTATTCTGGTTAGACGGGGGGCTTGATCAAGGCCTGGTCAAGTCAATGGCTGGTCAAATAGGCTAGGGTAAAGCAGGCTCTGTTCAACGCATAGGTCCACGACTGTCGTCAGTACTGTAATAGTGGCTGCATATTTTTCCTAACTACCCTGTGGCTTTTGGGGAGATTTTGAACTATAGCTTCCCCTCGCTGAACTCCATGGTGGGTGGGTGGGTGAGGAAATAAAGAATTCTATTTCGTATGAGTCTACACATGTACAAAGAACTAGCTCTTCTCCCTGATGACCTACACAATCCCTGGCCATTCCCTCTGGAACGACACATGTTGCCACTCTGGGAAACCCTTTTCCCGCTTCCAAAGGGCAAGAATGGAAATCATAAATGTTCCCCGGGGTCCCAAACCCGGTAAGAAAGGGGAAAAACCCTCCTTAATCCATCAAGGAAATCTTTACCCGGTAAATATGAAAGTAACTCTATAGTAAGTACCTAATAGTAAAGTCCATGATGATATATCAATCATGCATTGATATTTTGAAGTACATCGGAAATAGTTGAGGTGTGTCTATGTGATCCTCGCATCACCCACAACGAAAAGGGAGCCTGATAGTTGAGGTTTGCCACGGACAAGAGAGGCCGTCTGCATGCGATATGAGACATTCCTGGGGCTCAAGTTTCATGTTTACACAAAACACTCAATCAGTGAAGGGAATTGTCTTTTCCCGAAAAGATGAGTATTCTGAGGAGAAAATTGTAAAAGGAACTAAAGAATTTTAATGTAGTGGCAGTAAACGTTTTAAGAAAAAAGTTGATGGTTGGAACAGTCGACACCAGCTCTCCTTCTAACTTTGAAACGTTTGTCCTTCCAGAATCAGTTAGGTTGGCATGGTACCACCTCAAGTAAAGATATGTGCTCAACCTATGTGGTGCTTTCCCCTGCCAGGGTTAGGGCATGGAGCCAAAATGTTGCCGTTTAAGAAAATGGAAACCAAGAGTGTGTGTAAAGTATGGTATAACAGGTCATCCAGGAGAAGACAAATGTCCAGTCCACTCTAAAGGGTTTCCATGCAAAAAAAGCTCATGAAGCTTCTTGAAAGCAATGTAAAAGTACATATTAAAAAAAAAAAAAGTATTGGTAATAAGGAGCAAAGAGAAAGTTAGTTTTCAGAGGCCAAAGCGACAAAGGGCCCCTTTTGCTGTTTGCATAGCCAGGTAAGTCCTTTGCTTCGGTTCTAGCCCATCCTCCTTCCCCCACCCCTTGCCCCCCAATACTTCTTACACCACACACTCTGCCACCACCTTTAAACCCCATCCCCAAATGGTGAAAAGGTGGATCCTGTGGGGTTGCTACACCCGAAACAGAGTAGGAGTAAGGGGCTATTGAGGGGACTCCTCCCAAAGTAAGTCTTTGGAGCCATCAGACAAAGGTCCCGAGGCCTCAACAGTGACAGCTCCAGAGGCCTCAACAGGACAGTTCCAGCTGCCACCACATCCACAGGGGCTTTTGCTGCTAGCAGAATGCCCCCTGAAGCAAAGGCTCAGGTATGCTCTTTGCCCAGGCAAAGGAATCCTTAGCCTTTCTCATGGATACCCTAATCCAATGGAACTATCAGGGAATCATGCAAAAAAGGGAAGAACTGCAAAAATATCATAGCTTCCCTAAACCCAGTGTGTGTATGCCTACAAGAGATTATGACAAGGAAAATCGTCCAATTTCCCTAAGAAGATTCAAATTCAAGCCTATTATGGGACCTTTGATAATGGACCTCGTGGAGGAGTACAGTGATGGTCCTCAGGATATTCCCTTCCAGGCCATCCACCTGCAACGACACTGCAGGTGAAGGCTATGAGAATAGGGTTTACATGACCTTACACTGTTGCCCCCATCTACCTTCCTCAACATAATCTCGACATAGATTATTGGAAGTCTACTTGGGCAGTTGCCACATCCTTTTTACTCTTGGGGATTTCAATGGGCGGGGATCACCTCTTGGGACACACTTGTGCAACCTCAAGGAAGGGCCTTGGAGTCCTTGTTCCAAATTCAAGCTAAGACATTCTCCAATATTGATTGTCAATTGTTTCACCTGATCCACAGTTGAATTTCACTTGGCAGGTCATGGAAGACTTACATGGAACGACCACTTTCCAAAACTTTTGGAGGAGGTGAATAGTATTCCAGCCAATGGAGTGCAGAGATGGCGACTTGAACATGCAGACTGGAATCTTTTTAGATCAGCGCGGCATGCAAGGATCTGTGAATGATTTCCAATGTGTTCAAGATGCTGTTAATACTTCACATCAGAATTCACCTTGCGCAGAAATCCATTCCCAAAAGTAGCGGCAGTACCGTCGACCCCAGTACCCTGGGGTTGATGAATATCAACAAGCTGTTTGAGCAAGAAAGCTGCATTAAGGCAGTTGAAAAGACGCCAGCGAGTAACCTTTATCCATTATAAAAAGACCCCAAACCAAGGCCAGGTGAGTGCTAAAGGAGGCTAGACGGATGTATGGAGACAGTATGTGTCCCCGATTAATTCTAGGGCTCCCTTAGCATAGGTATGGGAAGGTGCGTAAGATTGCTGGAAAGAGCCCCACCATGACCCACCTGCTCTGAAGATAGAGACATAATCCTCAGAGACAAAAGATATTAATGGCTAGCAAATCCATGCAGGATCTTCTCTGGAGATCTTACACTGCCTGATTTCCACTTCAGACGAACAGAATGAAACTAATTTTGTTCTTCAGTAGGACTGCAGCAGACCTTGCCCTTTTTTCAAGGAGATGACTCTGTCCCTTGCATTACCTACCCTTTATACAAATTCCTTACTAACAGGAATTAGAGTTCAGGAGAGAAAATTTTCTCTAACCTGGAAGATCAGCGAAGAGGCCCCACAAGGGAAGCCCGCTTTCTTTGCTATAATACATTGTAAAGGTCATTTCCCAACTCCTGTGTAAATGCTCAGGAGAAAGCTTACAGGATGTGCAAGGGAACATGCAGAGCAAAATAGGTGTGCATTTGGGCAACATACACTTTCCCTGGCGCAACCTACTCCATAAAACTATACAATAAAAGGAGTCAAGATATTTTTGTTCGTCTAAACCCTTTCACCCTAAGCCGCCACCTACCATACTCTTGTAGGGCCATTTATTCCCGGGTCTTACAGTGTGTGTGTTTTGTGTGTGGGTGTGTGGTGTGTGTGTGTGTGTGTGTGAGTGAGTTTGTGTGTTGATGGTGTGTGCTTTGTGGTGTGTGTATACATATATGCATATAGATATTAATAAAGTGTGTGTGTGTGTGTGTGTGTCCTGGACAGTACAGCTGAAACAAGGCTCAATTTAGAGACTGCAGAAATGTGGTTCTACCGCGAACGTGTTTTACACCCCTTACACTGACGAATGTCCATTTAGGAGTTCCTCAGAAAATCGAACAGGAACGCCAATTTCTAGAATAATCCCAGTACAACAAAATCAAATTCAACGGACATGCAATATATATACATATATAAATATGTAGTGTGTACAATATATATATGTGTGTGTGTGTGTTAGGGTGTTTGTGTGTGGGTGTGTGTGTGTGTGGTGTGTGGTGTATATGTATATTATATATAATATATTATATATATATATAATATAAATATATTATATATATAAATAAAATATAAATATAATATATATATGATAGTATGATATAAATAATACATATACTAAACATGGATAAATACATGGGGAATGAATTTTTTTGAACAAAAAAATATCTTTAAATTTTTTATTTCCAAAACATGCCCTAATATAATATATATAATATTTATTAAATTTTATATTAAAAATTTTAAAAAATATATATATAAATATTAATAATGTATGTAGATCTATTACCTATATAAAATTTTAAAATAATATATAAATTAATAAATATATAAAAAATATAAATATGTAGTAGATTATATACAATATTTTATATTATAAAATTAAGATATAAAATATATTAATTTTTTTATATATATATATATATATACATATATATTAATAATAATATATATAATATATTTAAAATATTAATATTATATAATAATAATATATATATATATTATATATATTGCCAGGTTAGTGGGTTTTCCCCGATAGGGATTTCCAACACATTTTTTTCATGCTTTCGGGTGTGTGTGTGGTGGTGTGTGGTGCGTGTGACTAGTTTTTACCTTCCCGCGACCAAAAACAATTTTGGGACCCCTTTAGCACACCTTCACTTGGCTCCAAGTCCCTCCCCTAACCCCCAAAAGTGAGTACGCCAAGATTGGCAATTATAATACTATTTTTACTTTTATAAAGATATTCTAGTGTATATATTATACTAAGCTATGAATGAGGTTTTTAAAACCTTTTTTGTCTCCAATTTTTTTTTTATGAAAATGAAGAAACTGAGCTTTGGGCCTTCTCAAGGGCGGCTGCAATTTTTTGAACCCCGTATTCAAGCAAAATACTTTTTCGGAAGACACAGTTGAACCCAACCCAAAGTTTTTGTTTTTTTTTAGGGGGGGGGCATTATGTTACGTTTTAGCAAATTGTAAAAAATTGGTAAAAGGTCCAGTGAAATAATTTTCCCGGAGAAATACCCACCATCTGAGGATATACGAACTAAGGAAAACCCAAAAAAAATTAATATTTAAAATATAATATAATATATAATATATATAATATATAAATAATAATATAATATATATATATATTATATATATATATATATATAAATATATTACAACATATAATACATTATATTTAAAAATATTTTTAACTAATATTATACATATATATATACATTAATATACATAATAATAAATATATTATATAAATATATATATTTATTATAAAATATAAATTTTTCATCGTGTTATTATTGCATAATATAATTCCCCGGATTAGCCCCGGTGTTTAGGGACACCGGTTTTATGAGGATTTTGATTGAGCTGAAGCCTGCTTTTTGGGTTAGTTCTTTTGATGTATACGCTCCCACAGTATGTAAAATTTATGTAAAGAGGGTTCACGCCAAAATCCATTTGGGCAGACAATTCCCGGCGGATATTTCCTTTTCTGGGGGATTTTAAGCGGTATCGGCTTGACGAGTGGTATGGATGTCTGTCAGCCCCCCCTGACGGGAGCTATCCCCGACCCAGAATAGCCCCCTTTTGGGACTTTTCTAGGGCCCAGAAAATGAGGACTTGGCTTCTGGGACCGCCCCCAACCCGCTCTGGACTTGGTACCGATAGGGGAAGTGGCCCAAAGGGGAGACCCCTTTTTTTTTTAGCACGGATGGAGGATCTCCGAACGCAGGGTTTTTCCCGGGGTTCCGAGTTCTGTGACACTAAAAATAGGTGGTTGTGGCTCCCTGCGGGCCCTTTAAAAAACCCCCGGGCCCCCAGTGGCCCCCCTAAAGGGGTTTTTACCCGGACAGACTAAGGGGGAGGAGTGTGCCCATGGGTTCACCCTGGCAGACTCGACCATTTACAAATCGCAAACCCGACACCCCGTTTCTCTGTGGGAGCTCCAAGGCATAACACCAACAGTCAGGGGTCCTTGGCGATGCCGGGCAAAACCCAAAATTTCCCTCTCCTTGGAGACATTAGAGGGCCCCGAAGTGTGTCACATGGGTGGCTAAAGGAATCAAGTCTGCGCGCTCCATGGTGCATAGGGTCGACACTGCGAGAAGGGGACCAATAACAGTTCATAGGAATTTTGGAAGGGGGAAGGCCATTTTGGGAAAAAACCCTTGCCTGCTACCAAACCCCGGAAAAAGAACTCTAAGCCTCCTCACAGAGTGCAGTTTAAACAGTGATGGACGGGTATCTAGAAACATGTTTGGGGTTTTGAATTGGGGGAAATTTTGAGCAGTTTAAAAGGTAGAACCCCCCAAAAGTTTTTCTGGGTGCAAGCGGTCAAGTGCCTAGTCGGACCCCCCTCAGCAGGGAAACCCCTACCTAACGGGTTAGGATGGGGATTTTTCCCAAGCGAAGAGTGGAAAGGCAGCTAGTGTATCCCCGCGAATGCTAAGGGGGGGTGAATATGGTCGGGGGCCCGCGACAGTCCCGACTGCCATCGGCAGTTGGTACCATTCCCCCCGACCTGCTGAGGGCTGGGTTTATCCCCCTGGTGGGGGAAAGGGATCGTGAGATTGTAGCAAAAAGACCCCGGGGGGTTTTTCACTGTCACATACCAGGCAAAGGTTTTTTGCCCCCATTCTTTAAAACGGATCTGAACCACTTTTTGAGGGTCAGAGAGCGGTCGCTGGGTTACCCTGCAATCCACTTTAAAGATTACGCTTTTAAAAATTTAACACCTCTTTAGTTGGTCGTGGTTTTTAACCAAAAAAATGCCCCAATAGGCGTTTTTACCAAAGACGGGAATCGGGATGATCCCGAGATTTGGGAATTCCCAAAACAGATTTTTGGGCCCCAAAAGCAAGCCTTTAACTTTGGGACTGAAGTCGTAAAGTGTGGTGGGGGCTGCCCAACTCTTCCCCGTTAATCTGGGGGGGGGCGGCGGTCTTGCTCAATACTTTTTAAAAACCTGAAGGGCTGGTAAAGGGGGAGACTCTAGGCAAATCAGTGTGGGGCACACTAGGCAATATCAAGGTCTCAGACCGACTTTGCGATGATGTTGCATCTATCTGAGCCTTTTGGGGTCCTGGTTGGGGCTTTGATGCATTTAGCAAGAGCGAAGCATTAGGCCTAGAGGTTTTTCCCGGGGCCCAAAACCCAAAATTCAGGCTTTGGGGGCCTGTTAGGGGAAACCCCTTTGTCGTCCAGCTTTCGGCAGGACGTTGAAGTTAAGAGAGTTTTTCTCCCCCGTACGTATCCATATCTCTGGGCTGTTAGAAACCAAAAAGTAATAGATGGATTTGGCTGGCAACAGGAGCTAGAACTGATCAACAAGAAACGTTGGAGTTTCGGGACCATGCACACACAACACACACAATCACACAACACACACACACACACACCACACACACACACACCCCACCCCACACCACAAATATATATAAAATATTAAATATTATATTTTGTGTGTGTGTGGGGTTGTGTGTTGTGTGTGTGGTGTGTAATACATATTTTATATAATAAATTTATTGTTATTGTTTTTTTTGTAAGTGTCTGTCCTGCAAGGGCGTTTTGGGATCGGATTCCCGATTTTTTGGCAATTTTGAGCGGTGGTTTTTCCGTTGCCCTTTCCCCTCGGTGTTTTATCGATCACCATCTCTATTTTTTGCCCCCTTCTGGGGCCCCGGGACCGACTTGGGGGGCTTTGGGCCACCAGGGCCCGAACAGTCAAGGTGAATTTCCTTGCCCAAGGGAACAACGCGCCGGGGGGACTCGAACCCTCGAAATCGATTGCCGTCTGACAGTCTTGAGTCGATGCTCTAACCCCTCATCCATATCAAAATTAAAATATATATAATAAAAAAAATTAATAAAAATATTTTAAAAATACATATCATATTTAAAATAAAAATATATATATAAATAAAATATATAATATATATATATATATATTTATTATATTATATATATATTTATAATTTTTAAAAAAAAATTTTTTTTTTTTATATATATACCTAAGTATATATAATATAAATAATATTATATATATTATATAAAATATATATATTATATTTCCATTTAATTAAATCATTTTTATTTACCTAAAAAATGTGTGTGTGGTGTGTGTGTGTGTGGTGGTGTGTGTGGTGTGGGTGTGTGTGTGTGGGGTGTGTGTTTTGAGTGTGTGTGGTGTGTTGTTGTTTTTTTGGGGTTGGGGCGCCGGGCCAAAATCAAACGGTCCCCAAAACCCCATAAAAAAAAGGGGTGGCGCAGGAAGGGGATTTGGCCATAAAAAATTCCCAGAACCCCATCATACGACCCCATAAAAATGGGACAAAACAGGAAACAAGAATATATATATATAATATAATAAATTATATAGATTATAAAAATATAAAATATAATTATTTTAAAAAAATATATATATATATATATATATAATATTAAAAATTTTATAAATATTAAAATATATATATAATATAATATTAATATAAATATATAATATTATTTAATATATTATTAAAATTATATATATTTTTTTATATATAAAAATTATTTATAAAATATTTTTAATATATAAATGTGAGTAGGGATATAATATATTTTTATTTTTAAATTTTTTTTTTATAATTTTAAAATTATATATTATAATATATAATATTTAAAATATATTAAAATATAATTTAAAATTTTAATAATTTATATATATATATTTATATAATATTTTGTGGTGTGTGTGGGGGTGTTTGGTGTGTGTGTGTGTGTGTGGTGTGTGTTTGTGTGTGTGGGTGTGTGTGTTTTGGTGGGTTTTGTATAACATCATCTATACAATAATACATATTAATATTATATTATATATATTAATTTAAAATTTATATTATATATATAATTATCATTTTGGAAAATAATTTTAAAAAAAATTTTAAAATGCCGCGGACAGTGGTTAGGTACCCTTAGTTTTGAATTCAATTCCCCCCGCGGAGTCGTAAAAGGGCCGCATCTGATGCTGCCGAGCCCAATTCATTGCGGATAAACAAAATATCGCCTTCAGGGTCAAAGCAGGGCTAGGGAAATCGCCGCCGTGGCACAAAGGTTAGCGAGCGAGCCCGGACTAGAAAGGGGATCCCCCGCAAGGGGGTATGCCAAAAAATATGAATTGAAAGGACCTATGTCCTCAATGGAATAAGACCGTAAAAAAAAAAAATTAATAAAATAATAAAATAAAAAAAAAAAAAAAAAAAAAAAAAAAAAAAAAAAAAAAAATTATAAATATATTTTAAATATAAAAAATATTTTTAAAATCATTAAAATAATATATATAAAATATATTATTTTGTGTGGTGTGGTGGGTGGTGGTGTTGTGTTGTTGTGTTTTAATATATGATCATATGTATGTAATATAAAATATATATAATTAATATATTATATAATATATATTATATATTAAAATATATTTATTATTAATAATATTATATTTTTTTTTTTGTGTGTGGTGTGTTGTGTGCTTGCTGTAGTATGATGATAATTTTATTATATAATATAAAATATATATTTATATATATACATATAAATTTTTAATATATAATATATTTATTTTATTATATAATTTTTGTGTGGGTGGGGTGTGTGTGTGTGTGTGTGTGTGTGTGTGAATTGTTGTGGTGTGTGTTGTGTGCGGGTTTGGGGTGGTGTGTGTGGGTTTTTAAATTTCATGTACCTAACATACACACACACACACATATATATGTGATATATATTTTAATGTGTGTGATGTATGTGAGTGTGTGTGGTGGTGTGTGTGTGTGTGTTGGTGCGTGTGTGGTGTGTGCGTGTGTGGTGGGGGCGTGTGTGTGTGTGTGCGTGTGTGTGTGTGGGTGTGGTTTGTGTGGTGTGTTGTGCGTTTGTGTGTTTCGTGTGTATAATAATACTATAATGTACATTATATTAAAAATGCATGCTTAAATTTTTTTATATGTATATATATTATATATTAATTATATATATATAAATATATATTGTATATTCTGTGTTTATATATTATAATAATATTAATAATATTAATTATTTTATATATAATTATTATTTTTTAAAATTTTGTGTGTATATAATTTGCCAGTGCGTGGGGCTCCATGAACACACGCACCCCGCGCGCGTATGTGAGCTCGCTAATTTACAAATTTAGGTAATGAACAGATATAATAATGTAACACACATAACACACACCCACACATACACGCCACCACAAAACCCCACACACACACACACACGCCCACACACACCAACCACACACCCACACACCACACCACACACACACAATATATATAATTTTATATATTATATAATAATATAATATATAATTATTTATGTGTGTGGTTTTAGTTCTATATAGAATAAATATATATATATTAATATAATAGACCCAACTTATGGTATTGGTATTTTTGTGTGGTGTGTGGTGTTGTGGGTGGTGGTGTGTGTGCGTGTGCGTGTGCGGGTGGGTGTGGTTGATGTGTGTGGTGTGTGTGGTTGGTGTGGTGGTGGTGTGGGGTGTGTGATATATATATATATATATATATAATTTAAAAATATATATATATAATAAAATAAAAATCAGGTGATTTCTCACACACGTGCGCGGGCGAACGGTCACAAGGGGGCATGAAGCACCACATGCGGTGATCTGGTGTGCACTTGCGATTTAAAAGGGGAACACCGGCACCCCGGAAAAGGAACTGGGGGGCCCTATCACGTACTACCCAAAGATCCCAAACATGAAAACACAATTAATATTTTCTGGACCGCGGTTTCCCGAACCCCCGTTAAAAGAAAAGAAAAACTAATAGTTTGGGCATCTGAAAAAAAGGAAATTTAAAGTTAATTTTCATGTATAAAACCGGGGAAAAGAGATGATGACTCGATAAAAAAAGAGAAAGTAAAAGTTTTAGAAAAAAATTGCTGAAAGGGATTGTAGGGAAAAAGAGGGAAAGGGGAAACCGAAGACAAGACGAGCGAAAATCAAGAATTTGCGGGGTGTCGTGGTACAAGTGGAAAAAAAACGCAAACGGTGG
>NW_023658109.1:22500-25000 GCF_015228065.2 Penaeus monodon
TTTTTTTTTTTTTTTTTTTTTTTTTTTTTTTTTTTTTGTGTTTTTTTTTGTATACATATATACATATGTGTTTTTATTATATTATTATATAATATTATATATATATAATATATAAAATATATTAATATTATTTTTTTTTTTATTTTTGTTCCCCCGGGGATGCGGGGGGTTTTCATGGTTAGGTGGTGGGTGTGGTGGGTGTAAAGGGTGGGTCCCGGGGGGGCGGTTGTTGCCATTGTTGAGGGGGGGTTAGTGTTATGTTTTGGTAAGGGGGGGTTTGTTTGTTGTTTTTTGTGGGGAAACCTTCACGAAGAATTTTTCATGTTGACTTACACACAAAAATTTTAAAACCCCCACAATAACTTATTCACCCACACCCCTGCACTCAAAACACACCTTTTCCCCCCGGGGGCAAACAGCCCCCACCACCAACCACCAACCCCCGCCAGAACACCAACAACTACCAAAAAAACAATTCCCGATTTTCCCCCCACCAGAACAAAAAATTAACAAGAAAGAAACCCAAAAAAATATAAAAGGGGGAATATAAATAACAAAATATTTTATTATTTAGATTATTTAAAAATAAAAACACACTTTTTGAAAATGTTAAACCCAAAACCAAACAAACAAAAAAAAGAAAAAAACACATCAATCCAAAATCAAAAAAAATAAAGGGACACACACACGAATTAAAAGACACCCCTTTACCACAAAACCCTAACAAAAAAAAAAAAAAATATTTAAAAAATAAATAAACCCACAAATTTTTTTTCAACCACACCTTGAAAGTTCACACACAAAAACACACACAAAACAAAACCAATATTTTATGGTATAAAAATGTTATATGTATAAAAAAAAAAAATATTATATAAATTTTAAATAAAATTATTAAAAATGCCAAAAAAAAAACAACACAAAAAAAAATAACAAAAACAAATATACACACACACCACACACACACCCACCCAATAAAAAATAAAAAAAAAAATAAAAAAATAATAAAAAAACAAATAAAAAAAATATATAATATAATATTAAAAAATATATATATATTATATAATTTAAATTTTAATATTGTTTTTTGGGTTTATGTTGTGGTGTTGGTGTGGTGTGTAAGATATGTTTTAATGTGATATTAATACAAAAAATTAAATTCCCTAAAAAATAATTTAAAATTTTTTTTGGGGTGTTTGGGTTTTTGGTTGTTGGGTGTTGGGGTTGTGGGGGTGTGGGGGGGGGCAAAAAAAAATAAAAATAAATATTTTAAATTTTAAATAAAAAAAGGTGTGTTTGTGGGGGTTGTGGGGGTGGTGGTTGGTTTTGGGGTTTTGGTGTGTTTTGTTTTTGGTTTTTTTTTTTATAAAAATATATAATATAATATTTACACACACACACCAACACACACACAAAACACACACACACAAAAGCAAACACAAACCACACACACACACACCCCACACACACAACCCCACACACACAACACACCACACAAATTATAATATATTATATAATAATATATATATAATTATATAAAAATTTTTACCCCACAACACACACACACACAAAAACAAAACACACACACCACACACACACAAAACCAAAACAAAAAAATAAATTTTAAAATTATAATTATAATATGAATAATCATAATATGTAATTTAAAATAAATATAAAAAAAAATAAACACACCAACACACAACAACAACACACCAAAACACACACACAACCATTATATATTATATAAAAATATAATTATATATATATATTAATTATATGAAAAATAAATTTAAAAAAAAAATTATAAAATATAATATATATTATAATTAAAAATATATATTTATATGTTTTTTTTGTAAAAAAAAAAAAACATATAAAATTATAATAGATATAAATATTTTTTATATAATATATAATTATTTAAAAAAAATATTATAAATTATAAAAAAACAAAACCAAAACCCAACAACAAAACACCACCCAAGCAAACCCCACTCCCTTCAACACAAATCCCCAGCCTCCCACCCCCACCTTTCAAGGGACCCCCGCCTTTACTTTGGGGGAAAATAACCCCAGAGCCCAAACCAAATTTTTTTATTATATTATTAATTTTATTTTTTTAAAAATGTAAAAAGCCAACCTCTTTTTTTTATGTATTAAAAAACCCCAAAAAAGGGGAACCCCCCCCCCAAAAAAACCAAAAAAAACAATAATTTTATTAAATTCCTTTATTTTTTTTTTTTTAAATTTTAAATTTTTATAAAATTAAATTATTTATTAAAAAAAATTTAAAAATTCAAAATTTAATAACCCAACAAAAAAAACAAAAACGAAAATTAAAAATTAGAAAAATAAGAAATTTATTAACAATAATAAAAAAATATTTAATTTAATATAATAAATTTAATTTTTTCAAAATATATTTAAAATATATTTATAAAAAAAATAAAAAATATAATAGATTTTAACACAAAAACACACACCCACCCACACACAC
>NW_023658109.1:27500-37500 GCF_015228065.2 Penaeus monodon
TAAAATTAAATTTTAAAATTAAAACTTTTAAAAAACCGCCCCCACGTGGTTAAAGTCCCCCCCCCCCCCACCACTGGCCCCCCCAAAAAAAATAAACACAAAAAAACAAAAAATAAATATATAATATATATTTAAAAATTAAATATAATAATAATTTAAAACAAAAACACAAAAAAACAAAAAAAAAAAAAAAAAAAAAAATATATTATAAATATTAAATAAAATTTATATGACATATATATAAAAAATTTTTTGTACATATATATGTTTTATATGTTTATACACACGCATACACAACAAACCCCCAAAACACACACAACGCAAAAAAAAAAAAAAAAAAAAAAAAAAAAAAAAAAACAGCACACAAAAAAAAAACAAACACACACACACACACCCACCACAAATATAAATATTAATATATAAAAATTTTATTTTTTTTAAAAAAAAAAAGTTAATGTAAAATCACCAAAAAACACAAACCCCAAAACACACCAAAAAACACACACACACCCCACACACACCATTCACACCCCCACACCACCCCCCACACACCCCCACACCCCACACAACACAACACCCCTATAAAAAAATAAAAGAAAGCCCCTTTAAAAAATATATATTATTATTATAATAATATATATATATAAAAAAAATATATTTAAAAAAATATAAAATATAAAAAAACAACCCACAGACCCCCAAACCCCACCACACAAAAACCCACACACACAACCCAAAAAAAAATATTTAAAATATTATTTTAATTAAAAAAATAATATATTATATATATATAAAAATTATATATTTTAATAAATTATAAAAATAATTTCATTATACCTCTAATATAAACACAACACAACAAAAACACACAACCCCAACCCCAAAATAAAATATATATATATATATATTTTAAAATTTTATAACATTAAAATTTTAAAATATAATATATTATAAAATATAATTTTTTTTTTTTTTTTTTTTTTTTTTTTTTTATTATTATAAAATTTTATATTTTTTTTTTAAACCCAAAAACCCACCCCCAACCCAAAACCCCCCCCCAAAAAAATTTTTTTATAATTTTATTGGTTTTTATTCTTTTTTTTGGTAAAAATTTTGTTTAAAACCGATTTTCCCCCCACCATCCAAAAACCCCAAAACAAAAAAATTTTTTTAAAATTTTAAATATATAATTTTTAATAAATTAAATTATTTTAAAAATAAGGGTAAATTTAAAACCCCCAAAAACCCCAAAAAAAAAAAAACCACAAAAAAAAAAAAAATAAATTATATATAATTTTATATATTTATATTATAAATAAAATTATTTAAAATTTTAACACCATTTTAAAACACACAACACACACCCACAACACCACACACAACACACCCACACACACAACACACACACTCACACCCCCCACCACACACACACCAAAAAAAAAAAAAAAAAAAATTTAAAAGAAAAAAAAAAAAAAAATTTTTAAAAATATATTTTTAAATATATATAATATATATTTATAAAAAAAATTTATATATGTAAACCCCCAAAATATGTTATTAAAAACACACAAAAAAAAAAAAAAAAAAAAAAACCAAAAAAATAAAAAAAAAAAAAAAAAAAAATTTTAAATAATAAATATAATATTTTAAATATAATATAAAACAAAAAAAAATAAAAAAACAAAACCCCAAAAAAAAAACCCAAAAAAAAAAAAAAAAAAAATATTAAATATATATATATAAAAACTTGTTTTTATTTTATTTTATATTTATAAAAAGGGGGGGATTTTTTTAAAAATTTTACAAATTTTATTTTTTTTAAAGAATAATTTTTTTTAACAAAATAAAAAAAAAAAAATAAAAAAAAAAAAAAAAAAAAAAAAAAAAAAAAAAACAAATAGGTAAGGAAAAAAATTTTTTATATTTTTTTGGGGAATTTATAAAATATTAAAATTATATTAAATAAACTTTAATATAAAAAAAAAAAACCCAAAAAACCAAAAAAAAAAAAAAAAAAAAAAAAAAAAAAATATATAATAAAAAAATATAAAAATTTTATAAATCCCCCCCCCCCCCCCAAAAAAAAAATAATATATATAAAAAATATTTAAAAAATATAAATATTTTTTAAAAAAAAAATATAATTAAATTTTTTATTAAATTTTTTAATATTTTTATAATAATTTTTGAATATTATATATTTTAAGATATAAATACCCAAAAAAAACCACCCCCCCCTTTTTTTAAAAAAATTATTTATTTTTATGGGAAAACAATTGGGCCCAAAAGGGGTTGGAGGGAGCTAAAAAAACAACAACCAACCACCCCAAATCAAAAACAAAACCATAGCCCAACCCCTTCCCCAAAAGGGACACCCCCAAAAAAAAATAATTAAAATGTATTATAAAAAATATAAATTATGGTATATAAAAAAAAAAAAACACACAAAACACAATCTAAAAAATTAAATTAAAAAATATTTTGGTTTTTTTTTTGTTGGGTATTTGTGTTGTGTTTTGGGTTGGTTTTTTTTTGTTTTTTCCCCCCGTCAAGGCCCAAATTTTTCCAAAAATTTTTTTACTTCATTTTCCCTTTTTTTTTAGACAAATTTTAACCTTTTTCAAAGCCAAATTAAATTTTTTTTTTTTAAGAAAGGGTATTAAAACCCCTTTAACTTCAACGTTTGGTCAGGAGACGGGGGGCCCCTAACCCCCAAATCCTGAAACTTGTGGGCCCAGTCCCGAGGGTGCTTCATAAATTGCACAAGGTCAGGCCCGGCCTTGGAACAATCCCCGGAAACAAAGTTTAATATATTCATGTTTAAATTTCCAAAAAACAACCACCACCCCAAAAAAACAAAACCCCCACCCCCAAACCCCAAAAACAGAAGAAGCCACAACCCCCCCACACCACACCACCAAAAACCAAAAAACCAATAAGTTTGGAATTTTTAGGATATATATTATTTATAACCCAAAGAAAAAACCCCAAACCCAAAAAAATAAAAATTTTAAATTTATTAAAATATATAATTTTTTTGGGTTGTGGGGTTTGTGTTTTGGTTGGGGGCGTTTTTTTGGGGTTTTGGGGGAAATTGTTTTGGTTGTGAGGTGTAAACAGGGTTTTAATCTAGGTTTTTTCCAAAAAAAGAAATGCACTCCCTACGGCGGGGGATGGGTGGGGCAGGATGCACCCCCCCGCAAAAATTACACAAGATAAAATCAAATATTATTTATTTATTAAATAATAATTTTATAATTTTCCAAAAACCCAGATTATTTTATAAAAAGTTGAGAATTAAATTAAAAAATTTTTAAATTAAAAATATTAAGACCGCCCTATATTAAATATATTGTACTTAAGTTATTTTAAAAATTTTCAACCAAAACAAAACCCCCAAACCCCACAAACCAAAACCACCCCCACACACCAAACCAACACAACAAACCCCAACCAAAACACACCACCCAACCCCAAAAAAACCCCCCACCAAACCCAAAACCCAAAACCTAAAACAAAAATGGGGGGGTTAGTGGGTTTTTGTAAAGTAAGTTCCAAAAAAACCCCCCCCCACCCAAAACCCCAACCACAAAACCAAAAACCCCAACCCAACCAACCAAAACAAAATTTTAAATGAGTTTGGAAAAGTTATGGGTTTAAAAAATTTTAATTTTTTAATATTTAAACCAAATCAGAAAACCCAACCAAAAACCCCCCCCCATTTTTGGATTTAAAATTAAGATTTAATTTTAAAAAAAAAAAAATATTAAAGAAAATTATAATTAAGGGAAAATTTGAAACCCCCAAAACAACAAAACCCCAAACACAAAAAAAAAAAAAATTTAAATAAGAAATAATAAAAAAAAAAACAAAAAATTTAGTTATATATAATTATTTTTTTTTTTTGGGGGGGGTTTTTTTTTTTTAATTATATATAAATTTTTTTTTAATCAAATGAAATAGGTTCTTTAATTATATTTTATAATTTTTAAAATTTTTATAAAATTTTTAAATTGTAATTCCCCAAATGGGATAATATGTTTATTTGAATAATTTGGGGAAAATAGAGTGGGTTAGATTAAAATTAATAATAAAACTTTAATTAAAAAATTTATAATTTTAAAAAAAATATAAAATTATAAAAATTATAAATTATATATATTATTATAATAAAATTTAATTTAAATTTAATATGGTATTTTAGATAATAAATTTCCCCCCCCCAACCCCAAAAACAACCAACCCAAAACAAAACACCCCAAAAAAACCCAAAACAACCCCCCAAAAAAAAATTTTTAATATTATAAAAGATTTAAAAGATGAAATTAAGATTGAAATTATTTTTAAAAAAAATTTAACTAAATTTAAACCCCAATTTTTAATATATAACTCAACAAATTTTTAAAATTATAAATAAAAATAATTATAATAATACCAATTTAATATTTTATACTTTAATAATAATTTAAAAAATTTTTTTGTAATAAATATAAAAAAAAAAAAAAAAAAAAGAAAAAATTTTTAATTATAGAAAAAAATAAAATAATAAATATAATTAAATATATATAAAATATTATTTTGTTATTTTATATTTATTAATTTTATTTTATAATTTTTTGGGAATTTATAAATATTTTTTAACCAAAATTTTTAAAAAAAAAAAAAAAAAAAAAACCAAAAAAACCCAAAAAAAAAAAAAAAAAAAAAAAAAAAAAAAAAATAACTTATATATATAAAATTTTTTAAAATTTATCTAAAAAATTATATATTAAAATAATATAATATATATATAATTATATATATTAAAAAAAATATATATATTTAAAAATATAAATTTTTTATATATATTTTAAAAAAAAAAAAAAAAAAAAAAAAAAAAAAAAAAAAAAAAAAAAAAAAAAAAAAAAAAAAAAAAAAAAAAAAAAAAAAAAAAAAAAAAAAAATATAAATTATATAATATAAAAAAATTATTTTAAAAATTTTATAATATTTAAAATATATATTTATTATTTTTTAAAATATAAAAAAATTTATTATTTTAAATTTATATTTTTTTTCAGGAAAAATGACCTCTTTTGTCTTAAAGGGGACCAGGGGCCTGTTTTTTCAAAAGGGGATCTGTCCTTCTCCTTTCTAAAAGCTTTTATAGGAAGTAGGTTTCAGGAGAGACAGTTTCTCTAACCTGGAAGATCAGCTGAAGAGGTCCCACAAGGGAATGCCTGCTTGCCTTGCTATAATGACATTGTAAAGGATCCAAGTGCTGTCCTGTTATGCTCAGGAGAAAGCTTACAGATGTGCAAGGACACATGCAGACTGCAATAAATCAGGTTGTGCAGTGGACAACATACACCTTGCTCTCGGCGCAGCCTACTCCATCATACTATACAATAACGGAGTCAAGATATCTTGTTCGTCTACCTTGCACCCTAAGCTCGCCACCTACCATACTCTTGTAGGGCCCATCATTCCGGCTCTTACAGTGTGTGTGTGTGTGTGTGTGTGTGTGTCTGGTGTGTGAGTGTGTTTTTTTTTTAGTGTGAGTGAGTTTGTGTGTGAGTGTGTGTGTGCTTGTGTGTGTGTATACATATATGCATATAGATATAATTAATATATGTGTGTGTGTGTGTGTGTGTGTCCTGGACAGTGACAGCTGAAACAAGGCTCAATTTAGAGACTGCAGAAATGTGGTTCTACCGCAGAACGTTGCACACGCCCTTACACTGACCGAATGTCCATTGAGGAGTTCCTCAGAAAAATCGAACAGGAACGCCAATTTCTAGAATTAATCCGAGTACAACAACTCAAATTCAACGGACATGCAATATATATACATATATAAATATGTACGTGTGTACATATATATATATGTGTGTGTGTGTGTTAGTGTGTTTGTGTGTGTGTGTGTGTGTGTGTGTGTGTGTGTGTGTGTATATGTATATATATATATATGTATATATCTATATATATATAATACTATATATATATATATATATATATATAAATTATATATATTATATATATCTGATATGTATGTATATACATATATATACATATACATAAACATGTGATAAATACATGGTGATATGAATTTTATGAACAAATATATATCTGGTAATTATTTATTCACATATACATGCATATATATATATTATATATACTATATATATATATATATATATATATATATGAATATATATATATAGTATATATAGAATATGTATATATATATGTAGTATGTATTCTATATACATATATATTATATATAATATAGATTATATATTATATATATATATATATTATATATATTGTGGTGTATATATATATTATATTATATATCATATATCTATATATATTAGTATATCTATATATATATAGTATATATATATATATATAATTATATATATATATATATTATATTATATATTGTCCAGGGTTAGTGTGGTTTTCCCTAACTAGGGATTACCAACACATTTTCTTTCGATGCTTTCGTGTGTGCGTGCGCGTGTGTGGTGTGTGTGTGCGTTGTGTACTAGTTGGTACCGTTCCACGACCAAAGCAAGGTGACCCATTCAGCACGAACTTTCACTTGGCTCCAAGCTCCGTGTCCATACACACCTTTTGTGAGTACTACCAATGTATTGGCATATTATAATACTTAAATTTTTACTTTGATAAATGATATATCTAGTGTATAATTATACTTTTACTATGTATGTGAGGTTTCAAACCTTTTCAGTCTCCAATTTCTTTTATGAAAGTGAATCGAATCTTGAGCATTCGAGTGCCTTCTCAAGACGGCTGACTTCTGAGCTCAGATACCTCCAAGCAAACTACTTTTATCGGAAGACACAGCTTGAACCATCCAATGTTCTTTTTTTTTGAGGATCATTTATTGTTTACTTTGAGCAAATTGTAAATATATTGGTGAAATGTGTCAGTGAATTAATTATCCTGGAGAAATACCCCTCATCTGAGGATCATACTGAACTAAGGAAACCTCAACATATATATATATATATATATAATATATATAATATATATATATATTTTATATATTTTTATATTATACATATATATATATATATATATATATATATATTATATATATATATATATATTATATATAAAATTATATATAAAATATAATAATATATATAATATTATATTCATCTGTGATTATATATTGCATATATTTTACATCTCCAGCCGACTTCAGCCCTCGTAGTTGAGGTGACACGGTTGATGAGTGTTTTATGCCATTGAGACTGAAGTTGCTTTTGGTTCATGTTTCTTGTTGATGTATACGCTCCTACCGATGTATGAAAAATTTGATTTTGAAAGAGGCGTTCACCCAACTCGCATCTGTGGCGACAATTCCTGGGCGAGATATTCGCTTTGTTCTGGGCGACTTCAATGCGGTATCTGGCTGTGATCGAGCTGGCTATGAGATGTCTGTCAGCCCCCATGACTCGGGAGCTGATCCCAGCAGCGACAACAGCCTCCTTCTCTTTGCTAGGTCCCAGAGAATGAGGATATCTGGTTACTGGTACCAGCACTCTAACCTGCATCGCTGGACTTGGTACAGCGATGGGGTTTACAGTGGCCAAGGAGATTGACCACATTCTTGTTAGCACGCGATGGAGGATATCCAGAACTGCAGGGTTTACGGAGTGCCGAGTTCTGTGACACTAACCATAGGTTGGTTGTGGCTACCCTGGGGGGTCCACTTTAAAACCCCCGGGTCCCTCCAGGGGGCCCAAACCCTAAGGTGTTTCCCCTGGACAGACTAAGGGAGGAGGAGTGTGCCCATGGGTTCACCATGGCAGACTCTGACCGATTCACAGAACTCGACAACTGACCGACCCAGTTTCTCCTGGGGGAGCTCTTAAAGCGCATAACACTCGAAGCAGCTCAGGAGTCCTTTTGGCGTATGCCCGAGGCAAGCCAGAATTTCCCCATCTCCTTGGAGACATTAGAGGCCACTGAAGTGTGTCACAGGGCTTGGCTAAATGGTAATCAAGTCTTGCGTCGCTCCATGGTGATAGGCTCAGACACTGCTGAGAAGGGACAAGTAACAGTTCATCAGGAATCTTGCTGAGAAGGTTGAAGGCCATTTCTTGGTAAACCACCTTCGCCCTGCTACCAAGCCGAGAAAACTGAACTCTAAGCCCTCCTCACAATGACTGCAGTCTAATCATGGATGGACGGATCATCTCAGATCATGTTGGGGTTCGTGAACGTTGGGCTGAATATTTGAGCAGTTGTACCAGGTAGACCTCCAACAGTTTGCTTGATGCAAGCGATGTCACAGTGCCTGAGTCGGACCCACCCATCAGCGAGGACCTCCTACCCTAACAGAGGTTGGATGGTGATTTCCAAGCTGAAGAGTGGGAAAGCTGCAGGCATATGTGATATCCCTGCTGAACTGTAAAGGCTGGGGTGAATCTAGGGCTCGGGGCCTGCAGACAGTCCTGACTGCCATTGGCAGTCTGGTACCATTCCCCTGACCTGCTGGGGGGCGTGGTCATTCCTCTCTGATGGGGAAAGGGGATCGTTGAGATTGTAGCAACGCCCGGGTGGCTTTACACTGCTCGGCATACCAGGCAAGGTTTCGCCCACATTCTTCTAAAAGGGATCTGGAAACCACTTATTGGGCATCAGAGAGCGGTGCAGTCTGGATTTACTCCTGGAAATTCCCACGTTAGACTGTATACTAGCGCTTTAAGTAAATTGGGGGAACACCGTCTTGAGTTGGTCGGGGGTTTTGCTTGCAACCTACATCGACCTCAATAAGGCGTTTGACTCAATGCATCGGGATCGCTATGGTTTATCCTGAGATTCGGGGGAAATTTCCCAAAACCCCAGATTATTGGCCTAATAGCAACCCTTTATACTGGTACTAAAAGTGCGGAAAGTGTGGGGGGTTTCTGTCGAACTTTTCCCCTGTTATTCTGGGGTGAGGCAGGCTGTTTTCCTTGCATCAATACTTTTCAACACCTGAATGGACTGGATAATGGGCAGAGCAACTAGGCAAAGTCAGTGTGGAGCAACACTAGGCAATATAAAGGTCTCAGACTTGACTTGCCGATGATGTTGCTATCCTATCTGAGCCTTTGGAGTCACTGGTTGCGGCTCTTGATGCATTTAGAAATGAAGCAAAGGGCACTTGGGCCCTAGAGGTCTCCTGGGCCAAGCCCAAGATTCAGGACTTTGGGGCCGTTAGGGGAACCCGTTCAGTCGATCCATGCTTGCGGCAAGGACGTTGAAGTTACAGAGAGTTTTACATACCCTCGTAGCGTAGTCCCCTATCTCTGGGGTGTTAGACCAAGAAGTCCAATAGATGGATTGGTCTGGCAACAGGAGCTATGAACTCGATCAACAAGACGTTTGGAGATGTGGTACCTATGCACACACACACACACAAAACATACAACCCCACACACACACACACACACACACAACACACCACACACAACACACACCCCACTATATATTATATATATATATATAATATATATTATATGTTGTGTGTGTGTGTGTGTGTTGTGTGTGTGTGTGTGTGTGTGTGTATATACAATTATATATATATTCATAATACATATCATATTGTTTTTGTTTTTTTTTGTAGTGTCTGTCCTGCAAGGACGTTGGCGATCATGGATTTCCTGATTTCTTGGGATTTAGAGCGGTGGTTTGCCGTTGCCTTCCGCTCGGTGTTTTTATCGAGTCACCATCTCTATTTGCCCCGTTCTGGGACCGGCACCGATTGGGGGTGGCTTGGCCACCCAGTGGCCAGGTAAGCAGTTTAAGGTGAAGTTCCTTGCCCAAGGGAACAACGCGCCGGCCGGTGGGCTCGAACCCCGAACTCAGATTGCCGTCGTGACAGTCTTGAGTCCGATGCTCTAACCACTCATCCATATCATATATTATATAATATTATAAAATATATAAACATATATATATATAATATATTTTATTCATAATACATATCATATCATAT
>NW_023658109.1:47500-50000 GCF_015228065.2 Penaeus monodon
TTTATACACATATGATATATGAGTCAAGATTGGTTTGTATAAACCTACAACCCCCAAAATAAAAAACACAACAATAGTTGATATGTTTACCACACATAACATTATATAAAGTATCAAACTACAACATACAACACAACACATATGTATTGGGTATGAACCAAAACAATTGTATATATGTATAAACTGTAAAAACCCTATAAAAAACCAAAAAGCCGGACACTTCCTTGGATATTTTTCCCCCTAACGGTACCCCAACCCAATTTACAAACACTTTTTAAATTTCAAAAGGATTAAGACCCATACTAAATAACAACACACCTAAATACTATCACACATATCATATCTTAATATATATTTTGTATATATATTATTATTTATATGTATGCGTGGAAAATTTTAAATCATTAGTTCTTCCCTTATTCATATGTTTACATGTGGATTTAATATACAATAAATATCATAGTTCTGTGTTACTGGTTACTGTTGGTGAGGTACTGGGCGAAGGATGCTAATTCAAGTAATAATATTAAGACCTTGGATCATCTTGAAAGGAGAAAATTAAGTTATTGGTCAGACATAGAATAAAAGTATTAGAAAGACTTTGCAGGTATGGTGATAGAAACAGAGAGAACCAAACGAACACCTAACCTGGGAAACATCAAAGAATGCGGGCTGTATAAAGGGGAAAAAAATAGCGTAGTCACTTAGGCAAGGATGGTAGAGATTCCACAGGCCCTAAACATGAAATACGATTGGTAATGAATTTTATATAATCCATATAATGAAAATATAAAATAATACTTAAAAAATTATATACTTATACAAACACAACGCAAACACACACATGTTATTTGTATACCAAAAACACACATCGCAAAAAACACACACACACACACACATACGCACGTACACACACACAACCCCACACACAAACACCAACACACACAAAGAGGAGTACTTAAAAACTAACAAATATGTTTTAAATTAAAATTTGCGATTTTTACAGACAAGTCCAGAAGAAAACCCCTTTCCCCGCAATTTTCAATGGGCCCTTTTTCCCAAAATCCAATACATAAACAAAAAAAAGAGAAAGAATAGCGCCCTTAAAATCCTTACATTCAAAAAGATAAAAAAATTGCCCAAGTCACATCACTAAAAAAATGGAAAAATTGCATTTTGGCTTTCATGAGGCTTACACTTAAAAACCCAAACCAAAACGGGAAAAAAGCAAAGAAGATCCAAATCTCCGCAAGGATGGCAAAGGGCTGAAGGAAACGCTCGGACGGATTTGCTGCTGACCTAGCGACTTTAGGTTTTCTACTGGTAGGGGATGCAATACCACACACACCCCAAACACTATATGTATGTTGGGATATATGGTATAGTAAAAATATATTTTATATATCTTATAATATTATATATATAAAATATTATATCTATATATTATATGCCAAAAAAAAATATCATATCTAAACATTAGTATATGTATATAATTTTACAAAAATATAATATATATATAAAACCCCACACACACCCCACACACACCTTAAAATATATATTTTAATTTATATATATTAAAATACATATATTATAAAACTATAATATTCTTTTTTTTTTATATATTAAATAATATATTTATTCTTTTAAAATATTATTATTATATATTAAAAATTTTATTAAAATATATAATATGTTGTGTGTTTTTGTGTTGTGTGTGTTTTGTTTCGGGTGTGTGTGTGTGTGTGTTTAATTTTTGTATGTGAAAATTTTGTGTAATTATTAACCTTTTACTTATTATTATTATTTTATATAAATATTTTATATATTAATTTATGTGTGTGTGTTGGTGTGTTTTGGGGGGTGGGTGTGTGTGTGTGTGTGTGGGGTATGTGTTGGGGGGTGTGGGGTGTGTGGGGTAATAAAATATATTTATATAGATTATTAAATTTTTAAAATAATAAAATTATAAAATTTTATATGTGTGGGTGTGTGTGTGTGTGTGTGTTTTTGGTGTGTGTGTGTTTTGTGGGTGTGGTTTTGTGTGTGTGCGTGGGGTGTGGTGGGGGGTGTGGGTGGGGTTTTGTGTTGGGGTGTGTTTCAATATTAAAAATTATATATTTAAAGTAACCCCCCAAACCACACACACCACACACACCACACACCACCACCACACACACCACACACACACCACAAAAACCCCAACACACAAACACACACACACAACACACACACAAACACACACATATAGCAAAAATAATATTTTATATTAAAAAAATTTTAATAAAATAAAATTAAACCCCACACAACACCACCACACCAAAATACACAACCCCCACCAAAACACACAAACACACACACAACACACACACCACACCAAAATATATATATAAAATTAATAATATAGAGTATATAGTAATAAATAAATAAACAATATAACACATAAACCCCATAAAACAAAAAACCAACACCACACACACACACACACACCACACACCCACAC
>NW_023658109.1:67500-72500 GCF_015228065.2 Penaeus monodon
TGCAGTGGTAACCTTAGAGTGGACCTGGACATTTGTCTTCTCCTTGATGACCTGTTATACCATACTTTACACACACTCTTGGTTATCCATTTTCTTTAAAACGGCAACAGTTGGCTCCATGCCCATAACCTGGCAGTGGAAGCACCACATAGGGTTGAGCACATATGCTTTACCTTGAGGTGGTACCATGCCAACTTAACTGATTCTGGAAGGACTAACGTTTCAAAAGTTAGAAGGAGAGCTGGTGTCGACTGTTCCAAACCATCAACTTTCTTCTTAAAACGTTTTACTGCCACTACATTAAAATTCCTTAGTTCCTTTTACAATTTCTCCTCAGAATACCTCATCAGGTTTCGGGAAAAGACAATTCCCTTACACTGATTGAGTGTTTTGTGTGAACATGAAACTTGAGCCCCAGGAATGTCTCATATCGCATGCAGACGGCCTCTCTTGTCCGGTGACAAAAACCTCAACTATCAGGCTTACCATTTCGTTGTGGGGTGATGCGAGGATCACATAGACACACCTCAACTATATTCCGATGTACTTCAAAAATATCAAGATGCATGATTGATATATCATCAATGGACTTTACTATTAGGTACTTACTATATGAGTTACTTTCATATTTACCAGGTAAGATTTCCTTGATGGATTAAGGAGGGCTTTCTCCTTCTTACCTGGTTTGGGAGCCCGGGAACCATTATGATTTCCATTCTTGCCCTTTGGAAGCTGGAAAGGTTCCAGAGTGGCAACATGTGTCGTTCCAGAGGGAATGGCCAGGGATTGTGTAGGTCATCAGGGAGAGAGCTAGTTCTTTGTACATGTGTAGAACTCATACGAAATAGAATTCTTTATTTCCTCACCCACCCACCCACCATGGAGTTCAGCGAGGGGAAGCTATAGTTCAAAATCTCCCAACAGCCACAGGGGTAGTTAGGAAATATATGCAGCCACTATTACAGTACTGACGACAGTCGTGGGACCTATGCGTTGAACAGAGCCTGCTTGACCTAGCCATATTTGACCAGCCGATTGACTTGACCAGGCCTTGATCAAGCCACCCGTCTAACCAGAATAGAGGACCAAAGAGGTGTGTTGCTAGCTGCAGGGCACAGCATGCAGCATCGCTCAACCTCCAGGACTCCTGTCTCCTAGTAATACAGGATGCCACGCACAGCAAACACATGTGGAGAGTTCTCCCTGGTCCAAGATGGAATGAACCAAGGGTGGGCGCACCATCCCCTCTCATAGGCATTGGTGTACCAGGAAGCCATTTTTGCTCATCCCTCACTGGTGACCCCTCCAGATTATTGGGACATCAGGCCCCCCACCGCGGCAAGGCGGCTCCCGTTTGGGGGGTGCCTGGGTTGGAGTCCTTGAAAACATCTGTCAGTGTCTCTGTGAATGTCGCGGTGAAGAGTGCTAGGGCCAGTATGCAGCCTTGTTTCACTCTGTTGACAACTGGGATTGGAATGGACAACTTTCAGTCATCAAGAACTTGCATTGCATACCGACATGGAACTGCCGAACCATCTGGCTGAAACGCTTTGGGTATCCAAACTTCCTTTTGTTTATCCAGAGACGCTGCTAACTCAGAGAAATGAAATGCCTCTGTGGTTGTAGAGATGTATAATGCATTACCTTATTGTCCAATTAGGGTCAGGCATGGTTCTACCTTTCTCTTAAGAATGGCATCAGCTCCTGGTGGCGCTTTGCTATGTGACAGCCAATTTATGGCTTTCTTTACTTGAAGCAGGGTAAGAGGGTTGCTCATGCCATGTTAATGTCAGCTTGTGGGAGCCTGTTGATTGCTTTCTCGTTGGTATGGTCTGTCCAGGACAGCCTTAATGTGCTCAGCCCATCTGTCCAGGCTGTAGGATTTCTCTATGAGGAACTTTGTCCCATCAGCACTAAGAAGCATGGTGGTGCCAGCAGGCTGAGGTCTGTAAACTGCCTTCATGGCATCATAGAACCATTTCATGTCGCTCTGGTCTGTGTACTACTAGATTTCACCTATTTTCTGGCTGAGCCATGTGTTCTGCATCTCACTATGCTTGCGTTGTACTGTGCTGCGAATGTTACTGAGAATAGCCTATTTAGCTTGGCTATTTCCATATTCTCGTCAAACCAATATTCATATTTGCTCTTGGTTGGACCCAATGGTGCAGACAGTGTCGTGGAAGGATTAGCAGTCGTCATTCATGTCCTCTGTGATCTGCTCTTTTCGTTAATCTGGTGATTTGAAAACTCTTTGCAGACTGTGGTCTGGAAGACATTCAGTCAATTTAGTGCTGGTTTTCCTTAAGGGGGATGCCTAGGAAGAATCCTAACTTTCATGTTGGAGATGATGTGGTGATGGTCAATCCAGCAATTGATGCCACGCATGGGCTTTGTTACATGTATTTTCCTGCCTGTCCCTATTTCTGACACTGCCATAGTGCTTGGAGCAGGGGTGCATCCACAACATCCTGTTATTAGCTGGCAGCCAGAAGACAGTGTTGGTGATCATAAGTTCATGTTTAGCACAAAACATTATATAGCCTGCTCTATCCTCCTTGAGTTGTTCTTCCTCAGCAAGCCATATTTCACTAAGCAATGTCCACTTTTTGTATCTGGATAGCTTTCTGCCCACTAGGTCAGTTCTCTCCGATGTCCTGGGTATGACGTTAAACTGCATCCCCCTGCTGCCTTGTAGGGTATGCCTCTTCAAGCAAAGGCTAGGAGAAGGGAACTCTCACTCCAAATCCCCCTGCTGCCTTGTAGGGTATGCCTATTCAGGCAAGGGCTAGGTCCACCGTCGACATCTGTGGTGGCGTCAGGAAAGGCATCCGGCCTTAATACGAAGCTACCAACCTAATAATATGATGTGGATAAAAAATGCTCCGCACCGGCGACCCATGATGAACATGGAAAAGCCAGTTGAAGAAGAAGAAGAAGGTCAGTTCTCTCCGGTCATGAGCATTGCCCATAATTATGGAATGTGTATACATTCCATGCACCGAAGGTAACTGGTGCTACCTTGACCTTTGTTTTATATTGTTCTTACTGTTGTTGTGGGATCCCTGCTGAAACAGTCTGCTGGCCAGGTAAAATGAGGTAGGCGTTTTCGGGACACATCTAGTCCGCTCCTTGTGTCATGGAGGTGAACAGTGCAAACTTAGAAGGGGCTGCTCAGTCACTCAGCTGCTAAATCTCCCTGTTGCCTCGATCCTGAAGCCCGACTATACAATAGATGATACAAATACTGAAGAAGTGTGTTATAGGGATATGTAATGATTTCCGAATCAGCCACATGGATGACATAAATGATTTACCTAATTATGTTGAGCTGTGCATGTTGATTCAAAGTTGCCATGAGACATAATTCCACTGAATTTAAATCGAGAATCGTATTTGAATTATTTGAGTTGATTTAGGTTGAAACTGTGTGTAAAGAAAGGTGATCAAACCTCAGGCTTTTATGGGCTATTTGCATATAGCCTAATGCTGTAGGTGAAATACCTTTATATTATTTTGTTTACATATTTGTGACGTAAATGATACTAGAGACAGAGAATATATATGTATTTCTGGTATTATGTTCAAAACATATGTTTAATACTGAGCCTTTGGGATAACTTAAAACTTAAATTTAGCACAATGTTTGTGATATATACTTAGGAATTCGTATCTTGTAATATTTAATTTATATCATAATGCAGGGAATAACTAAATATACTGTATTATCTTGCCGTCACTTAATCGCATTTTGTAATCTGATATTAATTAAACAATATTTACAGGTTGAATGATAAAGAAACGTTGAATGACGAGAAACGCGAGCAAAGTTATGGTTTGGTTTGGCGAATTCGTCAATGTAGTCCCAATATCCAGCTGGCTATTAGTGTAAACAAACTACCGCAACATAAGACGACTCGTTCACCTTCATAGTGTGTGACAGATTTATTCGCGGAAGTAGACTGGACGCTGTTAGTAATTACCGACGGAGAAATCTTTTCCTATCTTGAAGAGAAAAAATAAAAATAAATAAATAAATAAACAAATAAACAAAATTATAAATAAAAATAAAATAAAACGTAAAAAAACAAAGCAAAAACAAGATGTCCACACACTATAGAGTAATAGTTAAAAGAATAATATATACTGTCCATACCAAAGACTGGTCTTTCAAAATGCTATTTTTAGAATGAAATAACAAAATAAATAAAAAACGCACTTCGACAGTCTCCGGGATGGCCATAATACTGTCATAAGTAGCAAGTACTTATCTTCTAGAGAATAATAAAGCTACAATATATTCTAGTTAATACTTCTGGTCGGCACAGATATGATAACAACTTGTTAGTTTATAACATCATTAATTGGCGACAATATAAGTAAATGATCAAGTTGGCAATTATTCTGACGTCATGAAACTAACAAGCTTCCTCTGGAGGAAGTTTGAAAATGCTTGGTTAGGTTACGAAATCAGACCAAGATATCTGACCATGAAATTGAAATATCTTGCTGTTAAAAATGCGCCGTAAATAATTAAGTCTTGTCATGCGACGTATTTTTGTATCTGTGGCAGACCAGGATACTGCTATGCAAATTATCACTGAAATGCAGCGGGTAATGAAACAAGATGGTTTCAAAATTAAAGTATGGAAACGATCTGGTATTCCGAATCTTGCACCTAGACTGATGTTAAAACAGAAAAGGTATTGGGTATTATTTGGCAACTTTCCAGAAATGTTTTCCTATATGAAATAAAAAATAATTTCCCAGGATCAAAAAAATTCCAAGCTTACCCAACATAACTTCAGATGAATTATCTAGTGCAGTGCCATTGACTGTGACCAAAAGGATGTTGCTTAGTCAAATAGGCAATCAGTATGACCCTCATAGTTTATTATTGCCTATAAGCTTACATAGATGAGAAACCTCATTTGTCAGACAGAAAAAAAGGACAACAAAAATTGGGATGATACCTTGCCACCAGAGGTTAAAGAACAATG
>NW_023658109.1:77500-89338 GCF_015228065.2 Penaeus monodon
CCCTGTGAAAAATTCGGCCTTGAGATAAAAATGAAAGAGGTGAAATTTATTAAATTTCTGTAGTACAAATTACTGTTATAGCAACACATTTTCCAACACCACCAAGCCCACTGTACACGGGGTTTTCACCAGAAAAAAGAACACGCAACCAAATTGATACATTGTGCAACAGCGGAACCCCAGAAAGGAAAGGTTTTATAAAAAATGCCAAGACAAGCCCTGGTGCCGAGAAACAGTGACCACCAACTACTAACTATCGACTTTCAAGTAGACTCAAAAAGAGGAGCATCCAACACCCCCTCTAAAGCTCGACTAAAAAATCTTGTAACAATTACAAAATTAAGTGTCAAACATTTTAAATTTACTCAATGTGAAGATGATAAAAACCAAATGGTTGGGGGAAAAAGGAAAAAGATCCCCGTTAGCACTGTTAAAAAACTATTACCAAAAAAAAAAGAAAATTTCCCCCGGATATCTAAAGAAACACTATGTGAATTGAAACAAGAAATGCCTAAAAAAAAAGGGTATCAAAAATCCAGTTGAAGAAGAAATTTTAAAAAAAAACAAAATACAAAATTAAAAGATTATTGCGACGAGATAAGGGAAAAAAATTTTAAATGAACATTCCAGAGAATTGAAAAAAAGTTCTATAAAAGCAAACTAAAAAACTCTACAAAGGGGTACAAAACATTTCACGAAAAATTTAAACCTTTCAAAGGACACTTTAAATGAAGATGGATTGTTTAATGTGAGGGAAAAAAAATCAAAAAAGATGGAATTAATATTGTTCCAAATATACAAAAAAAAAAGATCTAACAAAAAAATTAAATTGACTCAAGAAAAGAAAATGAACCACCCCCACGCTAGACGAAGTTATAAAAGCCATAAAAGAATAAAGATAAAAAGGCCCGGGGGTAGAGAAATAACAGCGAAAATCAAGAATGCTGGGGGAAATTTGAATCTTCTACAAGCTTTGTACGAAAAATTTGGGAGAAATAAAATGGCAGAAGACTGGGGTAAAAAACATCTTTAAATGTAAAAATAACGGGCAAAAATTAAAAAATCACAGCAGCAAAATTTTGTTGAAAAATTTTGCTGAAAGAATGAAGTTGAAGTTTAGAAGAAATTGCTGACGAAAAAGAGGTTTTGCCCCGGAAAGTACCCGAAACCCAAATTTTAATCTGAAAAAGATCATAGAGAAAAACGAGAACATCAGAAAGACCAATACTGTGTTTCATCGATTTCTCAAAAACTTTTTATACTGTTGTCACGATATCCTCTGGAAAAACATGAACGATATGAAAATTTTCCAAAACACAAATCCAAATAATAAAAGCCCTGATACCCAAAAACAAGCAACTGTAAGAACCACAGGGTTTAAAAGAATGGTTCGAAGCACCCAAAGGGGTACGACAAGGGGGCATTTTGTCTCCGCACCTTTTTTAAAATATATTTGAAGGGGCTCAGAGAATTTTTAAGGAATGTAGATTTTGGAGGATACAAAATACAATCTAAGATACGCCATGATATAGTTTTTTGAAAGAAAAAGAATGAAGAATGTGAGAAAAAAAAATTGTAAAGACGGTGTTGGAATCTTGAACAAAAAGAAATAAAGTTTTTTTGGGGATGTGATGAGAAGTAAAAGTTTTTAGAAAACTTGCTGCAGGGGTGGTGAAAGGAAAAAGAGGAAGAGGGAAAAGAAGACAAAACTGAGTGCATCAAAAATATTTGCGGGCTGTCGAAAGAAAAACGCGTTGATGGGAAAGGTTGGAGAGGTCCCCGGTGCTCAAAAATGAGGGATACGTTATGAAAAAAAAAAAAAAAAAAAAAAAAAAAAAAAATATATATATTAAACAAAATAAATATATATATATATATATATATATATAAAATATTTATATATATAATATAATATTTTATGTATGATGTATTATATACAATGACAGTTGCAGATTTTTTTTGTACACATGCGGGGGCCCAAACTCGTACATCTGGCAACCACCCCGATGTAAAAATAGCGAAATGGGATTTTTAAATGAGGCGAAAACAAAGTTGGTAACAAAGGCGGGGTTGTAGAATTTAAAAAGCCAATAAAGGGATTAATATCAAATTTTTTGAAAAGAAATAAGCATTTGATTTTTTTTTTTCCCCAAATAACGGGGTTTCAAAACATGTAATTAATTATCGCTGGCTTTGTAGGAGAAAAAATTTTTCCAAATGCGACTATTTGGAATTTTTTTATCGAAATGGCAAGGCCCATGGGGGTGAGGCGGGATTCCCCCTTTATTTGAACACAACAGTTAACAATGATTTTTGCATATTTTTTGAATGTAGAAAACGCCTCATACTTCAAACACCTATGTATGGCAGCTAAATCAAATAGAAATCTGCAAATTCGCTGAGAAGTTAGCAAGTGCTTAAAGAAGCTGCACCATTACTAGCAGCTGATCGAACAATGAAGTCAGACTTTTCTTTTCAATAAAACAGAAAAACATACTACGTTATATTCTCCATTATATAACATTACATAAACCCCCAAAACGGCAGTATGGGTATGGAGAATATAAAGACGCTTTACAATTGTGTGGTGCATGCATATATATGTGTGTGTGGTGTGTGTGTGTGTGTGTGTGTGTGTGTGTGTGTGGTGTGTGGTGTGTGTGTGTGTGTGTGTGTGTGTGTGTGGGGTGTGTTTTGTGTGTGGTGTGTGAGCCTGTTTGCGCGCATGTTGTGTGCACAATTATATATAGATGAGTTATATATATATATGTATGATTCTTTTTTGCTCTTTCACGAATATACTTTATCTTGTGCTGACTTCTGATAATGGTTTTCGCCCCTCAATATTCCGGAACCGGAATTTGTATATAAAACCTATGCCCTGGGGAGGCTACGAGGAGTTGTAGAAAAAAAAACGGTAGTTGGACCAACGTTTTAATAAACATGTATTGTTCCTGTTAGTATGATTTTCCCCAGTATTTGCCTTCTTTTTATACATATTACTGTTTTTTAAAAGTAAAAAGGCAACTAAATATCTTTAAAAAAAAATAAGAGTTTTACCAGTTAGTCAATTCATACAAAGCAAGATAGTATTCCCGTAAGCACATACATGTTACTTTTCGCTGAACGTTGTTCAAAATGTTTGAAATGCAAAACTCTAATTCTAAATCGCTACGCATACTAGTAGTCAAACAACTGAAAATGGTCAGCATCTCAAATTTTCCCTCAACACGCACACAGCGTACAGTGATGAAACCTTTAATATTCACCGTATTCTAATTTTGGGTATAGTTAATGTTTTATAATGAAGGTTATGAGGTAACATTTTTTTTTTTCTGAATCAGTGTTTGGATCTGACAAAGAAAATTTAAACTTTATTGTTCAATTAGCTGCTTCTAGAGTAACGAGTAGTTGCAAAGCTCTCGCCGAATTTGCATATTTTTATTCTTCCAGCTGCCATACTTTTTTTGAAAGCAGCGTTTATAAGTGTAAATAATGTGCAGCTTAATCATCTGTGGAATAAAACCCCAAAGCCCACTTCCATAGGGTTTCCATTTCAGTAATCAAATAATTCCAAGAAATCTTGTATGAAAAAATACTTTTTAAAAGCCAAGGATATTTAATATTTAATACATATAACAAGAAATTATGCTTTTGTAAACTTATCAAGAGAATATATAAATTTTGACCTTGCAATGAAGATAAATATGCAATTTAATGACATTTACACATGAATGGATAAAAATGAATTGACAAACGATAGAATAAAAATTACAAATATGACATAACAAAAGTAGAGAGAAACATATACCATCCCTCTGGATAAATGTGAAAACATTAAGATATTAGATATCATAGAACACCCTTTAATGGAAGTAGATTTTTTCCCCTTTCCTTCAAACCACCTAATTTGTAGTTGCTTGATTTGAAACAAGCGCACGCACGCCCCGCACACGCACACACACACACATATGCGTGCACACACAATGTAAAGTGTCTTTATTTCTCCATACCCATAATGCCGTTTTGCTTTCATGTAATGTTACATAAGGGAAAATATAACGTAGTATGTTTTCTGTTATTGAAAATGTGTTTTTTTTGGGTGAAAGAGAAAATCTGACTTCATTTTGTTCGATCAGCTGCTACTAGATGTTTCAGCTTTGAGACGCACTTGCTAATTCTCAGCGAATTTGCAGATTTTTAAATTTTATTTAGCTGCCATGCATGGATGCTTTAAGTATGAGGCGTTTCTACATTCAATGCAAATATCATTTTAATTGCTGTGTTCAAATAAAGGGGAATGTCGCCTTACCTCCTTAAGCCTTGCCATTTCGATAAAACAACTCAAAAAATCGCATTTGTAAAAACATTCCCCTATAAAGTAGCGGGTAATGGATACTGCATGTTTTTCAACCACTTATTGAAAAAAAGAAAAAAACTGAATATTATAGCTTATCTCGTTTCTAAAAAAGATGTTAATACACTTATTGGCTATTTATATTTACCAATCCCGCCTTTGTTACAAACAACCCCGGGTTCTCGCCTCATTCATAAAACTACTATTTACGTATGTTTGATCGAGGTGGTTGCCAGATGTACAAGATTGGGACCCCGCATGTGTACTGAAAAAAAATTTGCAACTGTACATAGGCATATATATGTATTTATGTATGTAGTATATGTAATATATATATATATAGATTATATATATATACTATAGATATATAGATATGTTATAAATATACAATAGATATATATAAAATATAATATAAAATATATATATATAAAATATATATATAAAATATATTATATACACTCCACACACACACACACACACTCATACACACACAACACACACACACACATATATATATATATATAAAATAATATATATATATATATAGATATATATATATATATATATATAATATATATATGGTTATAAATATATATAATATTTTATAATATATATATATAAAATATATATAAAATATTATTATATAAAATTTTGTATGTATATATATATATATATAATAATATATATATATTTTATATATATATATAAAATATATATATATATTATATATATATAAAATATATACATACACACACACAAACACACACACACACACACACACACACACACACCACCACACATTATATATTATATATATAATATATATTATATATATTTTATATATAACATATATTACACACATGTGTTGTGTGTGGTTTTGTGTAAAAAAAATATAACGTTTCAAATGTTGGGAAAAAAACCATCGTGTCGGATTCAATTATTCGACATATAAGAATATATCTTACTTCGGTATTGCCGTCAACACTCGGGGTTTTAGGTTTAAAGAAACCCCGAGAAACCCTCCAATTTTCTTACTTAGACATGATTTAGGTAGCATGAGTTTGTGGTTATTGGTCCCGCGGTTAAGACTTGGTTTTCGCCTCTCTATGATTTGTCTTTTTTCCCCCCAAACCTCTGTGATTAATTATCCCTAGGGCCTTAGAACACACACACATGAATGAATAAAACTAGAATAATAAATCACTAGGGAAATTTACATTAAGCTCCCCCTGATCGACTAACCGTTCTTAATGTTCCGCGCTCTTTATTCCATAAAAAACTGAAGACGATATTTGCCTCTAATATTTATAATCTTAACCCTCCTAATAAATGCTGGTTACCTTTGGGAGAGGAAATATGTCCTCCTTTTATATACGAAACATGAAACTATATAAAATGAAATGAATGAATATTTCACTACAAAGAAACAGTTGTGCCCTAGTTTTTTTTTTTTTTTTTTTTTTTTTTTTCTCACTCTAATGTATAACTGATTTTCCTTATCATAGTCAGTATGTTATTAACTTACGTAGTTGTCATCTTTGACGAGTCTTCGTCTGAAACACGACTCGAAACTTTACTGTCAGTTCTCTGGACACGAACAAACATGGCAGGCTGCATTATTCAAATCGTCCTTGGACGTTTTTCCACTCCCTGATTAGGAAGAGAGCATCAGTTCGTCTCATTACTTTTTTAAATCAATCTACAGTAGTATTTTAAAAATATTCCATGTAGCTCAAAACTTATTATATTATTAAAAAAATAAAAGTTGACTAGCTCGGATTACTGCTCTGAACGGAAGAGAGCGCCAGTTCGTCTGGAGAGATGCCAATGTCGACTAGCTTCGATCTCGGTCTAAACTTACTCCACCGAAAAAACCATTTCAAATACTCAATCTAGCAACAAACTAACTAGCCTAACTAACAATTAACATATATATATATATATATATATATATATATATATTATATAAAATATATAATATATATATATATTATATTTTTAAAATATATTGCTACGCCAGTGGGTCTTTGTCTCTGTGCGAAACATGTTTTAACATGAAAAGGATGACCTGGGCATGTGTTAACATGAAGGGACATGGGCAAACATGACGCAACTGGCTGTGAGCGGAGGAGGGGAAAGGAACAAGCCGAGAGACGCAGTGGGTGCTGCTCCGGTGAAGACCTCGGTTTTGCCCTTGTGACCTGATATTTTGTGTTGCCCTGTTAAAGCTGTATTGTGCTGTGTGACATGCTTTTTTCCCCCTGTATTGTGCCTTTAGAAAAGTGTACGGGTAAATAACTTGTGTAAATAAAGGAAAGACTGTCATTTTGTGTTTATTTCGTGCCCTGCCTCGCCACTTGGCGTCTCCCCTCATGGTGTTTGGGACGCTGTGGTTGCTCGTTGCCTCTTGGAGCTGTTCAGTGTTCACGACCCTGTGGATAACACGCCGTCTCCCTAGCCTGCCTTGTGTTGGGGGCAGAGAGACGAGGCGGGCGGCGTAACAAATGGTGTCAGGAGTGGGATTTGTGATTTTTGATCATTTGAGAGCGCCGATTTATCATGTTGTCCAAAGATGGCGGCACCCATGAGGGAGAGGAGGCTATGACTGAGGCAGGCACGAGTGAGGTGAACCCGAGCCAGATGGCCCTGATCACTGCTATGCTGGCCGGTATGAGGGAGGAAATGCAAAAAGGGGCAGAAGAGCGGGCCCACAGAGGGCACGCGAGCAGGCGCACCATCTCGTCGAGATGCAGGAAAGGGAAAGGCAGAGGAACAGTTGTCCCAACTTGTTGAGGTGCTACAGAGAAATCTTGATCTGTGAAGATGGAAACTCAGCAGTACACCGACAAGGCCTGAAAACAGCGTGAAGAGTGAACTGATGGAGGAGGTGCAGACTCTGAAGGGCGAGGTTCAGGGCCTGAGGGAGGAAGTGAAGGGGGAAAGGCGGCGTTCGAGGTAGTAACATTGCAAGCAGAGAAGGCAGACGAGGTTCTGGCAACAGATTGCCAGAGTGTCAGATTTACTGGGGTCTGCTTGGGGTCCGTGGCAGGAAACCCCCGGGCCTCGCAGCGTCGTGTCGCAGCCAGGGGTCGCTGCAGAAGGCTGGGGACCCATCGGAAACCGCTCCCTTGGGTATAGGTGGCGGCAAACTCGGACCGGTCAACCCCCCTCGTTGCCTCTCTCACCCCCTTTCCCTCCCCTCCAGGTGTTAGTTCACGGCACGCGTTTCTCCACCCCGCACCCCCTCGGCCTCCAGACATTCTGTGAAGCGTAAGCCAGCTGAGTACGACGGGAAGGTGGCCTGGAGGCATATGTTGCCCAATTTGAAAAAGCTGGCATTTTGCCCCGGGCTGGAGCCAGGAAGAGAAGGCCCGCAGCTGGTAACAGCGCTAAGGGGCCCCGCGGTGGAAGTGTTTGGGGATCTGCCCGGCATCCCAACAGGCCTCTTACACCAGCGTGGCAGAGGCTTTTGAAACGCCGTTTCGGGGACCACCACCAGGCCGAGGTATATCAGGCCCACTTTAAGAAGCGGATTCGTGAGCGTGGCGAGACACTGTCCCCGTGGCGCAAGATGTGGAGGCGCTGGTAAGGAGGTCGTACCCTGCGGGGTGCGGAAGAGATGATCGTGGTCCTGGCCCGTGATTTCTTTGTTGACGCTTTACAGGACCAGCAGCTGCAAATCTACGTCAAGCAGGCACACCCTGAGGACCTGCAGGTGGCGCTGGGGAGGGCCTTGGAGTTCGAGGCCTTCCTGAAGGCAACGAGTGGCCTAGGGCCAGCTGCTCAGCCCCCCAGTGACCTCCGGGCCGGAAGGGTAAAGTGGAGAAAATTTGCATTGAGGAAGGTGAGCCCCAGAACTTTCCAAGGCTTGTGTTGGGGCTGCGGAGAGGTAGGGCACAGACGTAGTCAGTGTCAGAGGGAGCGAGAACACGTCCTCTCAACCGGACAGATTCTGGGTGCCTTCCAGCAGTGCTGCAAGGATGTGGTAGGTATGGTCACCACCGAGTGCATGTCCTAAGGCTAAGGAAGTGGTACAGGTGGAAAACTCTGGAGAAGAGGGCCGAAACCCAGCCGTCCTCGGTTCCCGGGCCCCGACTTGGGTAAGCTGCCATCGAACCAGCACGATGCAGGTGGAGGGCTCAATAGATGGGAAGCCATGCCGCCTGACAGTGGACACTGGGGCTGAGAAGACCCTAGTGCGGCCTGATATGTTGGCCACTATGCAAACTTCCAGATGCACCACAGAGACTGTGTTGGTGTCACGGGGCATTGCGTGCAGCTCAAGGGGACAGTGGAGGCTCGTATTGGCCGTGGGGCAGCACAGTGCAGCGGCTGCCGGTGTATGTGGCTGATCTGTACGAGCACTGTTGCTGGCCTTGATACCTGAAGCAGAGTAAGGCGTGTGGGCGACCTTGGACGGAAGTTTGGGGAGGGTTTCACGGTGAAGATGTGCCCTTGCTTCCAGTGGTTGGCTGTGCAGAGGTAGTTACGGCTGAACGACTGCACCTTGCCCCAGGATAGAGTCTAGAATCCGGTGTCGACTGTCAAGAGTGATGCGTGGAGTAGAGGGGCCCCGTGGAGCCCCTTCAAAACCTGCAGCTGGCTGATGGCCCTAGCGGTTGGACGGAGCCTTTTTGGAACCCGGGAGGGGTTAGTTACAATGTTGGCAGCTAACTTCTCCAATAAGGACCTGAAGGTGCCAGCTGGTGTAAAGCTGGGCACTTTTTGAGGAAGTGGAGCGTCCAGAAGAGTCGTCAGGGAGCGAGGAGTTGGTTGGTGTGGGGCCAAAATTTCCTGACTTCGAGGGCTTTGGGGCCCCCGGCTGTGGCGTTACCATGGGCCAGGAAAGTACTCCTGGGGCATGGTGAAAAAGAGAGAGTTAGCCCAGTAGCGGCGATGAGGACGTGGGAGACGCTGACCCAGATGAGGACGAGCATCTGGACGGTGAGGGCGATGCAGCAGACGTCAATGGTGACCATGAGCCAGGTTCTTGGGGCAGAAGATAGCCCTCTGGGTGCCACTGCCAATCTACCGCCGCCCAACCCCCTCCAGAGCGACCCCAGCGAGAAACGAAGAAATCCGCGCTTTTGTTTTAGGTTTTTGGTAGTCAGAGCAGACGGGTCGTCTGCCCTTTATAGGGGGGGATAGTTTCTACGCCAGTGGGTCTTTGTCTCTGTGCGAAACATGTGTAAAATGAAAAGGATGACTGGGCATGTGTTTAACATGAAGGGACCTGGGCAAACATGACGCAACTGGCTGTGAGCGGAGGAGCGGAGGAACAAGTCGAGAGACGCAGTTGGGTTTCTGCTCCCGGTGAAGACCTCGTGTGTGCCCTTGTGACCTGATATTTTGTGTTGCCCCGTTATAAGCTGTATTGTGCTGTGTGACATGCTGTTTCCCCCCTGTATTGTGCCTTTAGAAAAGTGTACGGGTAAAAAAACTTGGTAAAAAAAGGAAAGACTGTCATTTTGTGTATATTTCGTGCCCTGCCTCGCAAATTGGCGTTTCCCCTCATGGTGTTTGGGACGCTGTGGTGCTCGGTGCCTCTTGGAGCTGTTCAGTGTCACGACCCTGTGGATAACACGCCGTCTGCCTAGCCTGCCTTGTGTTGGTGGCAGAGAGACGAGGCGGTGGCGTAACAATATATATATATATATATATGCGGATAGTACATGAACCCTGGTAAGTAACGGGGAATGCATTCTGGGCAGAAGTGGGTGGCATAGGTCTTACAATATCTATCTGTTGGCAGTGTCTTTGGCATCCCTGACAGCCTCCCTACGAGTGCTAGGGTTTTCAGGGGTTCTTTGCCTTCGGGAAAAGTTTTCGGCACATATTACCCCGTGGTTGACCTCCCTAATCTCGTCGTTAAAGTACCAGGCGCCTTTGTGAAATCCTGGACCCAGCGTGTTTGGGGATGGTCCGTGAGGCTGCCTCTTCTATATCTTTACAAGTCTGGCTTTTAGCCTTCCACATTTTCACTCTGTGTGGGTTCATTGCGGGCCAAGGCCTGCCAGTTGGCCTTTGTCTGTTTTCCATCCCTTTGGGTTAGGTCGTTGGGATTTCGCTGGGCCACTATCCATGAGGGTATTTATAGTGCCGTAATGGTCACTAGTGACGGTCTCATCGACACGCCAGCCAATCCTCTCCACCAGAATCGCAGTGGCCAGGGTGATGTCTAGGACCCCTCCTCTGACATGCGTTGGCTCCTGGCTGTTGAGGAGAACGATCTCGGGGAATGTCTCAAACACGTTGGCTATGTGATAGCCAGCCACATCCGGTGCCCAGCAGGGAGCCAAGATGGGGTGGTGTGCATATAAGTCTCCCCTATGATCACTCGGTCAAGTTTTTGGGGAAGCGCAGACCTGGCTAAGGTATACAGTGGGCCGGCTGTACACATTGTACAATTTCAAGGGCCCCCCCCGGCAGGTGAATCTCGACGGTAAGAGATTTAACATTGTCTCCACAGGCGGTGCATCGGCTATTGCGGAGCCGGGAATTGTTGCTCTGACAAGGGTGATCAAGCCCTCTTTCCATCAGCATGTGGCAGCATAAAGACATGATACCCCGGGGAAATGAAACAGGTTCACTGTTTTGTTCCTGGAGCATGACAATGTCAATAATGCTCCTTTGCACTATTGCATGGAGAAGCCATAGATGTTCCACTGCAGAATGCTTAGATTGCGTGCCATGATGTTACTAGATGATAGTTTCATCAGAGACATTGTCATATTTGGATTGAATGGTTTCGGAGTCTAACAACTCTGATTTTGTGTATCTGGGCTTTTCTCTGTTCAATTGTTTCTGTGCATTTTTCTTTCTGGCCTTGCCCCGGGGAAGGTCAGCTTGTTCTGACTCTGGCTCTGACCCCGAATCAGCCCGGTTTGGCGCTGCCTGAGAGGGCATGGCTTGGGTTTGAAGTGGGGGAGGGGAGTCGCGTCCTGAGGTGAGGGTGAGGATGTGGCTGGTTTGGCCCTTTCCAGCTTCCTTCCCTTTAGGACTGCAACAGTCTTGGTCATTGCCGTCATGGCGACCGCGACTGCCTTCTTGGCCTCTTCACTCGTTCTTCCCAAAGCTGTTGCTACTGCTGTGACTACAGCAGTCAACAGGAGTCATGTGCTCCCTCATCGAGGAGATCTTTGGCTCTTGGGGAGGACTTTGTGATGCTGTTCGAACCTATATTCCTGTGGTTCTTCTGCACTTATTTCGGCTGGGGGGCGGCTTTCTTCCTCTTAGGAGGTCGGGAGGCCTTTTCACTTTTGTTCTTCCAAAAACCTAGGTGCCTGGGGGGGGGGGGATAAATCTGGTCACTGTTAGCAACCTCTTGCCGCTTGTGGGCTGCCTCTTTCCTGACAGAGCAAGCCAGGGTCCAGGCATGATGCCTCTTGGTACAATTGGTACATTTGGCTGTTGTGTCCCTCTTTTCCTCTTTGTATGGCTTGAGGAACACCTCGGTGTTGTGTTTTGGCACTTGAAACCCT
>NW_023658110.1:0-25192 GCF_015228065.2 Penaeus monodon
AAAAAAAAGGGGGATTTTTATAGAATATATTATATGGAAAAAAAAAAAAAAAAGGGAAAAAAAAAAAAAAAAAAAAAAAAAAAAAAAATTTTTTTTTTTTTTTTTTTGCATATATTTTTTTTTTTTTTTAAAAAAAAAAAAAAAAAAAAAAAAAAACCAAAAAAAAAAAACCGGCGGCACCCCCACACACAACAAAAAAACCCCCGGGGAAAAAAAAAAAAAAAAATTTGTTTTTTTGTAATCCCCCCGCCCCCCCCCCCCCAAAAAAAAACAACACCATATATACTGTATATAATATAAATAATATATATTTTATATAATATATATATATATTATATTAAAAATATATTTTAATACATACATATATATATTATATATATATATAAAATATATATATATATATATATTATATATAATAGATGATAGATGATAGATAGATAATATACAACACACACACACCACATACATTAAATGTATATATATATAATATATATATATTATATATATATAATATATAATATATATATATATTATTAGGGGTATGTGTGCATAAAATTAAAACAGACCAACCCCACAGACACCCACACACCCCACCCACACACAAAACCCACACACACCCACACAACCCCCACACACACACACACAACACACACACATTATAAAATTATATATTATAAAATATATTATATATATATATAAATATTTTTTTTTTTTTTTTTTTTTTTTTTTTTTTTTTTTTTTTTTTTTAATGTTAATACGTAATTTTTGTTGTATATGTTGATAATAAACACAAAAAAAGTATACCATAATATATATATATTTATATATTATATATATATATATATTATATATATGTATATTATTGTATATTTTAAAATATATGTATTTTTATATTATATATATATATTTATATTATATATAATATTATATATATAACACACCACACAACACAAACACCACACACACACACACACCCCCTACAATACCACACAACCACACACACATACACACACACACACCACCACACAACACACACCCCCCAACACACACCAAGCTTTATTAACCCCCTACCGTTCCAGTCCTTTTCGAAACCTCTTTCCCTGTATTATCTTTTTTCCTTCTCTTGCGTACCCCCCACATCAGTTTTGCTCTCTACCCTATCACCAAATCTGCGCGCAGCATTGCCCCCTCAAATGTATTCTTTTTCAATTTTTCCCATTTCGTCACTCAAAACGAAAAGCTCAACATTTTCATTCACGACTTCCGGCTCATTTTCTAGTTTTTTTTGCGGGCCAAGTCCTCCTGTGACCCTATCTTTCCTTAAATCCCCCTGCACTCTTTTTTTTAAACCTCTCTTCCACAATCCCCGTTTTTGGGAATAAAACCAAATACCTAAACTCATCTTTTTCTGCTACCTTCCCGACTTCCTAATCGTATCCTTCCCTTTATATGAACAAAATGCTCATTTTCCCCTCCTCTCCAGAGCCTCCCACTCCCGCTAAGATCGGCTTTTTTCCGGCTTACTGATAACACCACATCATCTGAAAACACATAGTCCGAGGGACTCTCTCCCTTTCCTTCAGCAGTCTTTTTCCACACTAAAAACAAACAAAAAGGGCTCAGAGCTTACCCCGGGTGCAAACTTATTTTTCTCAAAACCTTCCCATGGGGATTGCCAACACCTTCTGACGTGATGCTCTCTTCTACATATCTTTCACCCGCCCACGTATTCTCTCCCACCCAGATTTCTTATTAAATACCAAACCCCTAATATCCGGGTTGGGCCCGGGAACTGATTTCCCGGCATAAGCATAAGATAAATAAGAAGTAAAGAGGTAAAAAAAAATCGAAGGGGGGGGGGGGAGAAGGAAAAGGGGTAAAATTTAAGGGAAAGTTGGGAGTTTGGAAAAAGTGGGGGGGCAAAAACCCCTTGCTAGTAGATATTGTAATTATATTTCTCTTTCATGCTGGAGTTCAGAGGGGGGGGGGAAGTGTTGATTTTAAATTTCTTTGTTATGGCAAAAAGGAAAGGGGTTGATTACGTTATATTAAAATTGAAGAAACACCTTTTTTTATGATAAATATTTTTATATAATTATATTATATATTTATTTTTGTTTTATATTTTTTTTTATTTCTAGTTTTATGTTTTTTATATTGTTTTGTATTTTGTTTCTTAAAAATAGATTAAAAAGGAAAAGGGTGAAAAAATTGCTAAGCTTAATTATACTAAAGTAAAGGAATTTTAAAAAAAAGACTTCATTCTTATTGGTTTATATTTTTAAATGTTTTTATTTTGTTTGAAATTTTTTAAATTTTTTATTTTTTGGGCTTTTAATTGCTAAGAGAAAGAAAAAAATAAAAAAGCTTAATTTAAAACTAAAATAAAGGGGGGTTTTTAATAGCTTAATTTTTTTTTTTTTTATTATTTTTTAATTTTTATGTATTCTTTTTGTAATTTTAGTTTTGTATTTTTTTTTTTAACCCCTAAGAAAGGAACAAGAATAAGAAAAAAAAAGGTTGGGGGACTCCAGGGGGGCAAATGAAAATATGTTACATAAAAACGAGGAGTAATGGGTGAGAGGGGAAAAATCTAGATCGGGACGAAGGGGGAGGGGTGAGATGTGATGTGGGATGGGGATTTTGAGTGATATTGATGAAGAATAAAGTGGTTTTAAATATAAATCGGGGAGTGAGTTCTTACAACTAGGTCTGGTATTGAAATGGGGGGGAACAAAAAAGAGGCATGTTACATAGAAGACAAAAGCACTGTGATGAAATTTTGATAACATAAATAAAGGAAAAAAGAAGAAAAAAAACAGCAAGAAAAAGCAAAGATTATTGTAACGGGAATGTAAATAAAGACGAAACGGGAACAAAAAACAGAACAAAAAAAAAAGCAAACAGGGGAAAGGTTTGTAATTTTAACGAACTAAGTAAAAGTGAAAAAGGCTTTTTTTTTTTTTCTCTCTTCCCTTTTGGGGAGAACATCTCCATCCTCTCGTCCTCTATTCGCTGTCTGCCTTATGCAATTGCACAGTGCCCCTAATCACAGGCAACGATCAAGCCCGTAGGAAGTTTGTAAGATTTTCCGTCCGGGGAATCTCTCCTTTATGTTCATCAGCGCTATCCCACGACCCTGGGGGGGCTGGGCGGCAAAAAACGAGCCGTTAACCGATTTTTAGCTTACCCACCCTTTTTTAGTATAATTTTAGTATTCCATAAAATTTTTTTGGGTTAATACAAATAAACTAGATTTTTTACATGATACAGTGTTATATTTCAGGTAATTCTACAGGGAAAAAATTACAAAATTAAGCAAATACTTTTTAGAAAAAGACAAAATTTAAAAGCAAATACTTGAAAAAAATCTAGTTAACAAATACTAACATCAAAAAAGGGCGTAAATCTAAAAGAGGCATAAAAAACCTATAGCTATCTTATTTATTACAGTGTTATGATTTTTTCAGGTAATTCAATACTTTGAAGTTCATTGAAGTAGGGTGATCCATTTTGGGGAATCAACTCATCCAATGTTTATTTCTTGCCGTGCGTGGTCAATGTCTTCATACGAATAAAATTTATAATTATTTCTTGTGTTTACATCCTCGGTTAAAATGCAGAACCCGGTGGGGATTCATTGAGGCAAGGATGAGGCAGGTTTCACATTGGGGGAGACTTTTTTTCCGGGGTAAGTTGGATTCAACCCGAACCTTGAGGGAGAGCCTCGTTATCTGTATTGTGGTGCGGAGTTGTCATTCCTGAGACGAGTGCTTGTGTGTTTCTGAGAGTTCTTTTCTCTAGAGTTTTTTGGGTTCCCTATGTTTGTGATGGGGCTTTGTTTGACTCGCTGGTGTTCCTATATCTGTTGATATGGAATTGCTTGGATTGGTGTAAAGGGCACGAGTCTGCTGTAGGTCACCTGGAGAGGTGTCTGCATCTGAGGAAGAAGTTCCTGGGGCAGTGTTTCCAGATCAGATTTAGCCGTTTTTTGGATGGAGGGGCTTGTTTGAAGCCTGTACCATATATTTTGGCAGCTTCCGGGGGGAAATTTGGGTTCCCTTTTTTTCCCCATAAGAGCAATTCGTTTTGAAAAGGGGTTTGCCGAGGTTTACATTTTTAGCGCCTCTTTTTTGGTGTCCACAATTAATGCAGGGGGAAACCGGAACAAAAGATGAGGTTTTAGCAAGGTTTTTGTATTTTCCTTAAAAGGAAATTTCAATTTTTGGGGGGTAAGTGAGGCTTATTGGGGGGATAAAAACCCCCCTTTTAAAGGGAATTCTGGGGGTTTAAGGGGCCTTTGCCAGTGGATCTTCCCCATGTGTGATTTTTCCTTTGAAAGACTCGGCCCTCACCCCCTTGTGTCTTTTAGGGATGTTCTTTTTCGCATTTGCGATCTCTGGGGGAAGTTGCAGCGGTTAACTCTCTCAGAACACACGGGTTCCAACATGATGGCCTTCTCCACATTTGGGCACTGGTACTTTTTTTTTCCCCCTTTTTGTACTTTCCATACGAGTCTGGGGCGTGATTTCCAAAACGATCCCCATTTTGGCTTGGGCCCTTAACGCTTGGAGTGAGGGTGACAAATTTTTGGGCATCGGGTACCCTGGGGGGTTTTGGGGAAATAATTTGGAAAAAAATTCCCAAAAGACGCCAAGAGAAACTTCCTTCATAGTTCCCCTATTATGGTTACTGGTATTTCCCTAGTTCTTCTTTGGTTGGCTTTTAATAAAGGGGGAGCCGTCTTATTAGAGGATGTTCAAATAGTCTATCCAACGGAAACCCTGGGGGGTACCCCTCTAAACCTTTTTTTTTTTTTTTTCTCGGGGGGCTGAAAGGTTTCAGACAAATGCCTTTCCTAAATTTTAATAAGGTGGTATTTGCCAGGATGTAAATGACTTTTCATTCGGGCCTCCCAGGATAAAAATCCCTTTGCTGTGTAACCTTTGGGAGACCTGAAAGGTTTGGGGTTATTCTTTTCAAGGGTTTAAAGAGCCTCTATAGAGGTGGAAAATCTGGAGATGGAGGGATTAAAAATTTCCCCATAAAAGGTTTGGGGAAGAGATAGGATCCCTGTTTTGTTGGCTGGAACCCTCCGGAGTCCCTTATGGTAAGGGTGCCCCAAGTCTGCTTTGGTTTTTTGGGAAACTTCCTTGGGCCTGGGGGGTTCCCCCTTCACCGGGGGCGCTAAAAGGGAAATGGCCAAAAAACAAAGAAAACAAGACCAAAGTTGGTTACAGAAGTTTGGGCTTTTCCCCAACAGGGAAACTATGCTGCATTGTCCAGTCGAAAAGGCAACTACTTTTGGGCCCCGGGAGGCGGGGGATCTCAATAAGCTAGAGTATCTAAAAACACCTGTCGCCAAAAAGGAAAATTACGCCGAACGAGGGGGCCCCGGGGGTCCCTAGTAAGCGAAAAAAGACGAGAGTCTTTGAGAACCCTCCCGAGAAAGCCCCCTCGAATTTATCTCTACAGACGCCAAGGTGGCCAGCCCTCTCTACCCCGGATTGGCAAATCTGCCCGTGCGCGGGTGGGCTCGCGGGTGAGCTGGCGAGCCGATGGTCGCTCTTTGCCATTGATTAAAAGGTGTTCAGCATGGATTAGCAAATCCTTTGGGGATTCTGGGGGTGACTTCTGTTTTATTTTTTATTTATTTTTTTTTTTTACCTTTAAAAACTTAAAAATTAAAACTGGTCGGGTCACAGGTGGGGTGGGTGTGTGGTGGCGATTCGGTGGGATTTTCGTTTCTGTGATTGGTATGTTCGGGGCCACTAGGTGGGGTTTCTTGTGGGGTTTTTGTGTTTTTCAAAGATGTTTTATATTGTTCGTCGTCTTTTTTCACATGTCGGCCCAGGTTTTTTTTGCCTTCTGGTTAGTTTTTCCATGCTGTATGTTCTGTGTTTTTTTCTGCGATATTGGGGTCTAAAAATTTGCCCCCGTTACCCAGAAAAGGCTTTGTTCTGTCTTTTTTGCTTCGGATTTTTTGTATGATATGGCAACCAGGGGGATGCAGGTATTCTAAGGGGGGTCTGCGTTTTTTTTGAAAAAAAGTCTGATTTTTTGTTTTGGTGGCACTTTGAAAACGTTTTATTTTGGGTTAGTGTTTTTTGCTTGTGTTTTTTTTGTTTAACGTGTGTTGTGAAGTTTTGTCTTGTAAACTAAGTCCGAGAATATTTCCTGTGTGGTGTTGGAATGTTTGTCTTGTGAATTTCTACGTGCTAGGGGTATGATTTTTGAAATTTGTTTATGTTTTTGTTTTTTTCCCCTGTGTCAAAGGGGTTTTGATGTTCTGTATACTTTTTCTTTTTGTTCTTTTTTCATAAAGTGTTGTGATTTTTGGGGAGTGTGTAACCTGTGTGATATCGCGCTAGGAAATATATTTTTGCTGTGTGGGTGGGTTCTGGCAGTTTGGCTGATAAATATAAGGGGTTGGCGATAATACGCTTCCCTGTTTCTTACTTCCGGGTGGATAGGGGTGCCTAGGGGGGCTCCCAGACGTATTGTGGAGCCCCCTACATCCAGGAAGCTACGAGAAGGCGTGTGAATGTGGGGAGGTGTGTTGTGTTAGTTGTATTTGGAGCCATACCAGACCTTATCAAAGGGCCTTGCTGACGCCCCTCGTAGTATTGCGTTCGTCTGGTGCTTTTTACGAACCGAAGGCGATTTTTCGTAAGCGAGGGCGATCACGTTCGGTCCCCCTGTGTGGCAAACCGATTGCCCAAAATTGTTGTGTTTGGGTTTTTTTCAAGGTATGGGATGAGTCTCTGTCTATTCCCTCCTAGTATTTTCCCGGGGTTTAAGAATGAGATGGGACATAATTCCCCCCCCGGTGCGATTTCCCTGGTTTTGGGGGGGTTAAGGTGAGGGTGGGGTGTTTGAACTTTCAGGGAAATATCCGTTTCCAGTGCTCATTTAAGATATGGCGTAGTCGGATCATTTTGGGTAGAAATGTTCAATGATTGTTTTTTTTATGTTGCGTGCCCCAGTTTTTGGTTTTTGGTGCGTTTGATTGTGTTTGTTATTTTTCTGGGTATTGGTGTGGAAGGTTTACTTCCTCTGTGGAGTGTTTAGTGTGTGATGTTCTCTGGGGGAATTATGTTCCTTTTGTTGTTGTTTTGTAACCCCCGGTCTTCAAAGATCAAATCGGGCATTTTTGGGGGGGGAGATTTTTGGGAAAATTTTGTTGCCGAATTCCATGTGGAGAGGCTCCATCTCCCCCACCGATTCAACCTTCTGTCTGTGTGTTTTTTTATATGTATGGATTGTTGTTTGTTGCCCCTGAGTTTTTTGAAGGACTTCAAAATTCCTTTGGGGGTTTTATCTTTGGGCAAAATCTTTGGTGAGTGTTTTTCCCGTGGTTTTGTTTTATTTCTTTAATTTCGTGTTAATTTTGTGTTTGGATTTTTTCTGTATCGTGTGCGTAGTTGTTGTCCCCGCCCCGTGGGTTTTGTGCTAGTTATGTAAATTTCTGTTTGTATTTTAAGCAATTTCAGACGATGTGTTTCTCGTATGGGGGATAGTCTTGTTGTTTTTTGGGGATGTTGGCCTTTCGGGCCCTCTGTATGTCTGTGTACCCCTGTTCAAGGGGGGTGTTTTTTTGTGTGTGTGGGGGTGCCCCCCGAGATCAGTTTCCTGCGTGTCTTCAATGCTTGTCTGAAGCCCTCCCCGTTTTCATGGGGTTTAAGGTTTCGGGGGTTTTGTTGGGATCATGATAGAGTTTTGTTGACAGTGTTTAAAAACCGGGGGGGTGGGCGTTGGTGTGACGTCGCCCGTTTTGATATGGTGGGTAGTTGTGCTTTTCGGTTTTTCCAAGACTATGTCGGGTTTTTTGCTGTGAGTTTTTTATATTTGGGTTTTGGCCGGGTGTGTGAGTCTCCTTGTTTATGGTGGGCGAGCCCCTGCCAACGGTGTTTGGTGGTTTTAAACCCAAAAAGTCGTGGTTTGCGTTAAAATCTCCCATGAGTATATTGGGTTTTTTTTGCCTCAGGAGCTGCAAGATTCAGTTTTGGTATGTAAGTCTTCTTAGTGGAAAGTATAGTGTTGCTATTAAAGGGTCCATCGGGATATTTTTCGACTGCCAAAGTCCCGACTAAAGTTTTTGGGTGATTTTGTGGAGAACGTTTTGATCGCAAATTGCTACCCATCGCTTCTTTTTTTGTGATTTTTGGAAGAGAAATGGGTACATGAGATTTTGAGTTGGGGGGTTTTTATTTAAACCCCTGTGTTAAAGAATATATGTGTGGGTGTGTCTTCTGTATGTGTTTTCGCAGTTCGTTTTTTTGTGTTTTCCAGTGGAGTACGTTGGGGTTTTATGATGTGAGGCGTAGTGTAGTGTCTGGTGTGTCATGTGTATTTGTGTTTTATTCAAGTAAGTCCCGTAATTTATTTTGTTTATGTCCTGGACATTGTTTAACATGTCTTTGTGACGGGTGTTGCCTTCTTTGGGTGTTTTTTCTAGCCTTTTTTACCAGAGGAATGCCTTTTTTCGTTACTAACCACTTTATTTTTCTATTTTTTTATTTCAAAGGGCCAAATTTCAAATCGTCAGAGTATGGTACTTGGGAACTTTTTGAGAAGAGCCGGTGCCATAGTGTTTGGGGTCTGTTACAGTTCCGTCTATGGGCGCTCCCGCCCCCTTTTCATCATGAAGGTTCCACTGGGCTCAACAAGGGCGGTGTAGGAAAGGGGGGGCATCAGGGGTGCTCAGGGGGTATCACTGGGGGGTCCCAAGCTCCCTGCAGTGGGGATTTTATAGCTTTGGCCTGACTGATTGAGGAGGAGGAGGGAGTGGGGGAGGTGCCAAGTTTCTTTAGGGGGGGAAGCTGACTGGGGGTCCAGTGTCTGGGTCTCAGCAGGCTGAGGTTTCAGTGTCTGAGGCAGGGGCCAATGTCTGAGCCTGTGGAAATTGGGGCTCCGCTGCCTGGGCCTGTACAGGCTGAGGCTTTGGTGCCCGGGGTGGGATTGTTCAGGCTGGGCCTGAAAAAGTCCTGGTTGGGGGGTTGGATCACCTTTAGGATGCCCCAAGAGTCAATTCCCCAGGCTAGGGGAGGGGGGGTTTTTTTGCCCCAGGCTACCTTTGCATGAATCTGAACCCCCTTTTAGGGGGAAAGTTTTTTGCATGTGGCATGCAGGAGGACTACAAAACTCCCTGGAGAATCGTTAGGGGGAGCCAGGTGGATGGAAAGTTCATCTTTGGGGTTTTTATCTCCGGAGGACCCGGTTAATAAAAGGGTTTTCCCGGCATTGGTGGTAGCCTGCACCCTTTCCCGGCCGCTTTTTGGGGGCCCGGCCCTGTATGGTTTGGTTTCCCTTTCTTTTCCTTTTTCCCCAATTTCTCCCGGGGGGATTTTTTATACCCAATTCCTGGGAGGGCAATGTTGGCAAAGTCCTATGGGCACCACCGAGTTAAGGCATTTTTTTTTCGGAACTCCCACAGTCCCAAATAGGGGGGATTAAGCCCCCACTTATTGCAAACTGGGTCTTTTTTCTGCTTTTTCAGTGTTTTTTAAGGGGGCCCATAACCAAAGCGTTCTGCATTGTTTGAGAGGTGGAAACCCCTTTGAAATTTTATTTTGCCCAAAGGGGCAAATATACCTTTTAAGAGGGATATCCCCTTCTTTTGATTTTCCCATGGCTGTGCGTGGGGCGAAATCTTTTTTTAATGATTATTGGGTTTCATGACATAGTGTCTTCTACTGGGCATCTGGGAAGGGGAAAATGAGATCTCTCTTCAAAGTCTAGTTCCGCTCTTTAAGACAAGTGTTAGCTTAGCCTTCATATCAATGGGTTTTTTTCCCGGGCAGGAGACATCCTTCGAGAAAACTTCTCGGGATGAATTGTCGTCCTCTATCAGGCCATAGCCCTCATGAGTACCGAAGTACTCTGATCTGTCACTAAACTTGCACTGGCTAGGTCCCCCCGGCTTTTTTTGGGGGGGACCACCAGGCTTTTTATTTTTATTTTGGTTTTTAGTGCATAGGCGGGGGAGGGGGTGATGTGGCCAGGGAGGGAGACGGGGCGAATGGGGGGAAGGGGAAAGGTGAGGAAAGGAGAAGCCTAGACTCGAAAACCCCCTGTGGCGATGTTGCGTTCTCCGTGCCCTAAAGGACGGGGTCTTGTTGGGCCGCTCCCTTATTGCCCAAACCTTTCTACAAAAGGGGAAAAAGGTAAGCAGGCACCCCCCAACAATCAAAATCCTCGAAGGGCTTATGTAGGCCAGGGTCCCAGGGAAGGGAAAAGAGATCAGGAAGAGGAAGCCCCCAGATTCGCCCCAGACGCTGGGCCTTTTATACATGTTTTTCCCGTGATAGAGAGAGCTGCGGGTTTAGGAGAGGTGTAGTTTCCCTTATCACCGTCAATGTTAAAAAAGAAAACCGTGGAAAGGGAAAGACAAGACAAAAGTACTTTACTTTATTCGAGTTCAATAAAGGGAAAAAGGTTTGCGCGGGTTTAGGGCCCCGGCAACCATTTGCTCAATGACACATTGAATTTTCCCCTTTCCAATATATGACTCGTTTTTGCTTTTACTGAGTGACGGTGGGTTTTTGGATTTATTATTATATTATTAAATTTTTATTAAAAAAATTTTTATAATATTAAATTTTCCTGGCTTTTGCCTCCAGGGGTTTATTGTGTGTTTTGTTGTGTGTGTGTGTGTGTGTGTGTGGGGGTTTTTGTGTGTGTGTGTGTGTGTGTGTGGTTTGGGGTGTGTGTGTGTGTGTGTGTGTGGGTGTGCGTGTGGTGTAAAGTATGCAGATTAATGTTTATAAAATTTTTATAAACTATAATGTATATTTATTTCTTATAAAAATCCCGGGGGAAGGCAAAGGGGAAACCACCGCCCCCCTAAATTTTCCCAAGAAAAACATGGAAATCCCTGATCGCCAAAGTCCTTGGGAAGGGCACTTAAAAAAAAAAAAAAAAAAAAAAAAAAAAGAAATGAAAACACACACACACCCACACACGCACACACACACACACACACACACACACACAACCACACATATATATTATTTAAATAAATAATATATAAAAAAATTTAAAAAAATTGTATTTATATATATAAATAATAAAATTTTAATTTATTTTAAATATTATAAAAAAAATTTCACACACCCACACCCACACACCCAAACACTATTATAATTATTATTATATATTTTATAATTTTATTATATATAATATACTATAATATATATATATATTATATATTATAATTATATTTTTTTATATTATAATTTTATATTATATCTATTATGGTGTTGTAAATTTGGTAATATTCTATTATGATATATTAAATTTTTTTATAATTTTAAATTAAAAAAATAGAAAATATAAAAATAATATTTTTTTTATATTTTTAAACCCATTGTTTTTTAATAATTAAAATAATTTTAAATATAAATTTTATTATAATTTTATATATATAATTTTGTGTGTTGTTGGGGTGTTTGTGTGTGTTTGTGTGTGGTGTGGTGTTGGTGTGTGTGTGTGTGTGTGGTGTGCATGGTGTGTGTTGTGTGTGCTAGTATTATATTATAATTATATATATATAAAAATTTTTTAATTAAAATATTTTATAATTTTTATACATATTTATTATAAAAATATATATATATATATATTATATATTTTATAAAATACAATAAATACATATATTATATTACATATTATATTTTATATATATATATATTTATTATATATTTATAATATAATATAATAAAATATTATGTAAATATATATAATACAATTTTAATATATATATATTTATATATATATAAATATTATATATATAAATATTAAAAAACAAAAACACCCAAAAACAAACCCCCAAAAATAACAAACAAAATTTTTAATTTTATATTTTATATTATATTATATTTTATTTATTATTATAAAACACACCCACACCCCCACAAACACACACACACACACACACCACACACACAACACACAACACAAAATATATATATATAAATTTTATATATTATTATATAAAAATATATTTTATTTAAAATTTTTTATCAAAAAAAAAACCCCAAAAAAAAAAAAAAAAAAAAACAACACAAAAAAATATATATAGATATATATAATTAATTTTTTTTTTTTTTTTTTTTTGTGTGTGTATATAAAAATATATATTTTATATTTTATATATATATATATTTTTATAATTTTATATATATATTAAATATACACCAATTTTTATATTATGCAAATAAAATATATAATAATATAAATTTGTTTTTTTTTTTTTTTTTTTTTTTTTTTATTTTTATATAAATATATATATATATATTATATTTAAAATATATTATATATAATAATATATATTATATATATACATACACATTTATATATTATATATGCAAATATAATATAAATTATAATATTAAAATTTTCTATTATAAATATATATAAATATTATTATAATATAATATAAATATAAAAAAAAAAAAAAAAAAAAAAAAAAAAAATATATATATATAATAGATAATATAATTATATAATATATAAAAATATATATATATATATAATTTTTTTAAAAAAAAAAAAAAAAAAAAAAAATATATAATTTTTTTTTTTTTTTTTTTTTTTTTTTTTTTTTTTTAAAAAAAAAAAAAAAAAAAAAAAAAAAAAAAAAAAAAAAAAAAAAAAAAAAAAAAAAAAAAAAAAAAAAAAAAAAAAAAAAAAAAAAATTTTTTTTTTTTTTTTTTTTTTTTTTTTTTTTTTTTTTTTTTTTTTTTTTTTTTTTTTTTTTTTTTTTTTTTTTTTTTTTTTTAAATTTTTTTCAAAAAAGTATAAAAAATTTTTTAAAATTGTAAAATATAAAAAAAAAGAATTTAATATTATATATATATATATATATATATATAAAAAAAAACACACAAAAACACACACACACACACACACACACACCCCCACCACACACACAACACACACCCATATTTATATAATATATTATATTAATATATTATATTATATAATATAAAACATAATATTATAAATATATATTTTATATATATGGGGAAAATAAAAATATAATATATTAATTTTTTTTATTTTATATATATATTTTATATTATATATATTTATATATATATAATTTTATCCCAACACACACACACACACACACACCACACACAAACACACACAACACAACCACACACCCCACACACATTATATATTATATATGGTATAATATTATAAATATATATTATAAATATTAAATACATATATATATATATATATATTAATATATTTTATTTAATAAAAAATTTTTTTTGTTTTAAAATATATATAATATATAATCTTATATTATATAAAATATATATATATATATATATTTTATATTTTCTATATTATTTTTGGTTGTGTGTGTGTGTGTGTGGGGTGTGTGTGTGAGGGGTGTGTGGGGTTTGGTTAAAATTTTGTATATATACATATTTTTTAATATAAAATATCTATTATTATAAAATATTTTATATTTTTTATATATATATATAATTGTTGTGGTGTGTATATTACATGAAAAAAGTTTAGTTTGGGCGGGTGGGGTTTTGGTGGGGTTTGTGTTTTTGTGTGTGGTGTTTGTGTGTGTGGGTTGTGTTTTAATGTTGTGTGGGGTGTGTTTTGTGTGTGTTTTGGTGTGTTGTGTGTGGGTTTTGTGTGGGGTTGGGGTGTTTTGGTGTGTGTGTGTGTGTGTGTGGGTGGGTTTTGTGTGTGGTTGTGTGGGGAGTGTGTGTGTTGTTTTTTGGGGTTCTATATTTATTATTTTATTATTTTAAAATTATATTATATATTATATTATCATATATATATATAATTTTTATTTTTAATTTTTCCGTTGTATATGGTGTATTTTTCCTTTGGGTTTTTATTTAAAATTTATTCCCCATTGTTATCTATATAATATTTTAATATTATCTTATATATTATTTTAATATTATAATACATTTTTATTCGGGTTTATTTAAAAATTATTATTTTTTTTTTTTTATTTTCTTTTTTTTTTTTTTTCTTTTAAAATTTATCTGTGTGTGTGTGGGTGTGTTTCCTAAAAAGGTGGGGTTGTGTGGGGTGTGTGGTGCTTGTTGTTTATATATTATTTTTATTTTTTTTTTATACTTTTATTAATATTTTTATACACACCTTTTAAATATAATAAAAATAAAAAAAAAAATACATATTAAAAACTTATTAATATAAAAATTTTTTAATTATATATATATATATTAAAAATTTATATTATATATAATAATTTAATATTTTTATATTTTTTTTATATATTTATATAATACCTTTTTTAAAATAAAATATTATTATTTAAAATTTAAAATATTATATTATTTAAAAGTAATTATAAAATATTATTTTCTAATATATATTTTATTATTTTGGTTTATATTATATATTTTATAATATTTTTATTTTATATATATAAATTTTAATTTAATAATATCTACTTTCTTATTATATTTTAAAAATTATATATATTTAGTTCCCCCAAATACCTCCCCCCCTTTTTTTTAAAACTATGTTTCCCTTATTCCCAATAAAATTTATATCCCTTATATATATAAATATATAAAATATATAAATATATATATATACATGTAAAATAAATTTATAACAAACACCACACACACACACCCAACACAACACAACCCAACACCCCACACACACACACTTTAATATATATATATATATTTTATTATTATATATAAATATATATTACTTTTAATAGATTTATATTATATATAAAATTATATATAAAAATATTATATTAATATATATAAAAATTTTATATATATTATAATATATATATTTTAATATTTTCCCTATATATGTAATAATTTATATATTATATTTATTTTTTTGTTATTTTTTTTTTTTTTTTATTTTTTTTGGGTTATTTTTGGTTTATTATATATTATTTTTTCTATTTTTTTTTTAAAATTTTTTATTTTTTTAAAATTTGTGTGTGTGGGTGTGGGGTGGTGTGTGTTGGGGTGGGGTTTGGTGTGTGGGTTTTTTTGTTTTAAAATTGTATTTTCCCATATTGTTTTTATTTTATTATTTTTTTTTTCCCCCTTATTTTTTTGTTATATCCAGGATTAAGTATAGATAGGGCGTGGGTGTGTGTTTGTTTGTGTTGTGGGGGTGTTGTTGTTTTGGGTTTTGTGTGGGGTTTGTGTTTTTTGTGTGTGTGTGTTGGGTGTGTGGTGTGTGTGTGGTGTGTGTTTTGGTGTGTGTTTTTTGTGGTTTGTGTTGTGTGTGTGTGTTTTGTGTGTTTGTGTTGGGGTGTGGGGGGTGTGTGTGGGGTGTTTTGGGGTTGAGTGTGTTTGGGGTTTTGTGTGTGTGGGGTATTTTATATATATATTTATATATATATTTTTATATAAAATTATATATATATATTTAAATTTTAAAATTTTGTACCGCTGGCATCCCCGGTTTTGGGGCCAGTGGCGCACATTCATCCTCTCCAAGATGCCCAGGCCCAAACCTCGGGTTAATGGTTTACACGTGGGGCCGGCGATAAGGGGCCCCCTTGACCCTTGTTTTTAGCAAAAGTATGGATTTGGGGTGGGCCCACAAGGGGGGCCATAAAGGGGTGGGGGTAGGGCATTTTCGGGTTCCCAAGGCCTAAACAACATTTACATGGGACTAAATTCTGGGGGCTTAAAAAAGGGCCTTTGACTTTTTCCTGCTATGCGTCCTTTCAAACAATTAATGTATAAATGTAATATCTTTTGGGCCATTTTATCATTGTAAAATCTATTTTATAATATAGAAAAACATTTGGGAAAACAGGGGAACATATAACTCCCCGGGTTTGTAATAGTATAAGCACGGGTTTAAAAAAATTGAAATTTGACGTAAATCTAATTGGGGCCCGTAAATTTTTGTTTGTTAATATTGATTACAGGTTTAAAACCGCTTTCCCCAAAAAATTGGTTAAAAGCGAGTAAAACCCGAAAGGGGGTACATGTCACCCCCAAATCAACCCCAATGATCAAAGCTGGGGAAAAGGGCGTTACGTCAAACGCAAAGGGAGGTCACTGCTGTTATTAAAACTAAAAAAGGACGGAGGGAAAGAAGCGAACGGGGGGGGCGGAAATCAAAGGGAAAGGGGACGGGGTTTTTTGACGGGAAAATTATTGTGGGGCGGAACCATCATATTTGTATACGGGGTGCACAGATCCACCATATTTCAAATTTTTTTTGGGGTTATTTTTTTTGGTGAAAATTTTAATGTAAAATTTAAGGTGGCTATTACTAAATAAACGAAAATCCGAAAACTATTTTTACACGAAAAGGGGATTAAAAATGTTTAAAATTGATCCCATAGGTCATAAAAGGGGGGTTTTCCCTTTTTTTTTTACATTAATGCCCATGGCCTGGGTTTTCCCCAAGTTTTTTGTGTTTTGGAAAAGAAAAAATAGGTAAACAAAATTAATAAAAAAAATAAAAGAAAGGGAATTTTTGAGAAAAAAAAAACTTGGTTTTTCACCCCATTACATATTGATTGGTTTTTTTAAAAATTTCGGGGGAAAATTAACTAATTTTCAGAGGACATAATTAAACATTAAAAATTTAAAAAGAAAATACTTCTCACTGGAACATTTCGATGAACTCTAAAATTGAAGATTTTAAAAATGAGTGAACTTAAAGATAATGTGGAAAGAGGGAAAAACATTAATAAAGGGGAAAAGAAGTTGGGTTTTTTCAAGAAAGATCTTGAAACCAAAAATCGACACGGGAATTTTATTTCATATAAAAACCCTGGGAACCATGGATATTAAAAAGGAAAATACAAAGGTGTTTTTTTTTATTATTTAAAAGACCTGACTAAACAAAAGCTTTCCTTCAGAAAAAACACTAATGGCCATCAGTCTTTTTACCGAAGCCAAATTCCAAGGCAAAAATAATGGGTTTTTCCCCCTTTCCCCTTTTCCCACTAAAGGGGAAGAAAGGGGTTTTAAAAGCGCTGCCAGAGAAGAGAAAAAACCAACACGGGGTTTTTTTTGGGTTTTTTAAGGGGATTTTCTACCTTGTTGTTTTATTGTTATTATAGAAAGGGTCCAACGCAAAAAAAAAATCGGAATTAACCAAGGTCATTACTGTCAAGGGGTTAGGAAAAAATTTCATCTACTATTTTACTAAAAAAAGGGGGGGATCTTCTAACTTATCAAGGCCTGAGAATTTCAAATCTCTAAAGGCAATTATCCCAAAGACACAATAACAGTAAAAGGATCGGGAAAACTAAGATTTTGACAACCAAAATGCTTCAAATTTGCCTTTTGAAATAGGGCCCTTTGGGAATTCTAAAAAATTTTTTGGGGGTTGAAAAAAAATTTAAAGGAAAAAAATAGGGAAGGGATTTGAATTTTTGGGTTTAGAATCTTACAAGAATTTTTGGGTTAAAAGAATGAAAAAACCCCATTTTATCCCTACGGTGCCCAAGGCCCAAATCAAGACGGAAAATTTAAGGGAAATTTAAAAGAACGCCCCAAGCAGGCTGTGTGACTCTGATACAAAAACCCCATAAAGGAGCCAAAAACTTAAGAGAAGCGAAAAAAAAAAAATTCGTTTAAAGGTTGGGCATTTTTAAAAAATTTTCCCTTTGCACTCGCAAATGATAAATTGCCCAACCTGAATAAAAACTGCCGGGGGCCTAGCCCCTAATTTGGGGCAACTTCAATGAAAAACTTTTAATAAAGGGTTACCCCCCATGATTTTTTCCGGGATTATCCACTAAAGTAATTTAAGAATTTGGACTTGGATCCCTGAGCAACTGCGTTCCCCGCCGCTAAACAATTTCATTTTCTTGGATTTGGTAGGTTTAATTTCATCCCTTTCATTTGAAAAACAGTATGATTGATTTGGGTCGTCGGGTTTTACGTGCGACTGTCAGTTAAAATTTTGGGTCGGGTTCCCGGGAAAAAGGGACTCCCCTCATAGGGGTTTTTAGCCCCATCACCCTATGCCAAAATTTTTTAGTAATCCTCATTTTAAAAATATTAAAAACTTTTTGCCACCATTAACGACTGCAACTGACAAGCCAAACATTTTTTTGTTTTTTCAGGGGCCCCAAAGCTGCACAAAAACCAGAGAAAACCCCTTTGGACTCATGCCCTTTTTATCAAAAGCGGGTTTTCTTTCATGCCCCAACCTAAGCAATGCATAAATTCCCAACCCGAGCTTTTAAAACCAGACCAGGGGTTTTTTTAAGAAACGATCTCAAATTTTTCCCAAAAAATAAACTTTTAAACCCCGAAAACGTTAAAGGCCATGGTAAAATTGGGGTGAAACTAAAAAGGGGCTTATAGTAACAAGCCCAAAAATTGAAAATAGGCCCTTGGAAATAGCCCTCTGAAAATTGACCCTTAAACAAATCAAAATAAAAGAAAGGTTTAAAAGCTAATTTTTTAGGACCCGGGTTGACCTTTTTAACCCTTTTAAATCGGGGAAACAACCCCATTAGGGTCTACCCCCACCATGTTCACCTAATTCATTTAAACCCAATGCGGATCCCCAAGGACCTGGTTTGCAAATAAATTAAAAACATGGAAACGGGAGGGGCCCAAAAGAAGTTAAAAAATTCTTTTTTCACTGTGTTTTTCCCTCTAAAAACTTTCCTGCTAACAAAGGGTAACTTTCTAAATTTACGGGGCCATGAGGGGCTTCAAAAGGGGGAAATGGGGGAAACCAACCTAAAAGAGATGCGTATGGGTGCTGACTAAATTTTATAAGTCTATGAAAAACTTCAAAGAAAACTTTTTTCAAGTGAGCTAGCATTATATTCATTAAAATTTCCCCCAATAGGGATGAGTGAAATTAAAGCCGCCCTTTAATTATCCTAGGCAGTATATTTGGGGTCCCTTATTTTCCCTATGTTTAAACATCATTCATTAAAGGGTTTTTTTTATAAATGTAAACCCCAGTTTTTCAAGAGTATTTCCCCTTGTGTACTTAACCTGGGTGGGTGATATCCAACAATAAAAATTTCAGGTAAAAACCAGACCGGGCGCTTTTATAAACTTTTTGCCAACAATGCCATCGTAGGTAATCCACTCAATTAATTCAAACCCTTTGTGAATTTTTGTCTAATTAGAGTAAAACTGGTGTTGAAATTTAAATTGGGAATTTAAAAATTGGGTTACGGTGGTCGGTAAAACCCCAATAAACCATAAAATGGCACCCACATTATTTTAAAAAATGTCTGAAGAAAAAACCCCTTCTGTGAGGGGCCCACCGGGACAAAACTGCTCTAAAACCCGACTACATCTGAAAAATTTTAAAGGCAGAATCCCCATGCCCGGGTCATTTGGGGGGCACAAAATTTCGGCCAGCCCCTTGGGGGGTGAGCATTAAAATCACCTAAAAAAAGTAAAAATCTGCGGGGTCACTAAGCATCATAAATTTTTTCCCATCAAAATTTGGGGGACTTCTGTAACCAATAAAATGTAAAATTCTTAAGTTTGACTACATGCTCCGCAACCATGTTTTCCTGAAAACCACATTCATATCTTTTGAACCCCCAGCTTAAAAACCAATATAAAAAAAAAAAAAAAAAAAAGGTTTTCGGGAAAAAGATTTTCCTACTTACCCAACAAAGGGTTTAAAAAAAATCGGGTAAAGGCAACTCTAATGTTTTTCCCCTTTGTCCGAAACCAGAAATTTAAAGCAAAAAAAAGGTAGAAAAAATTTAGTTGAGATATTTTGCTTTTTTCATTCATGTCCCCCGAAGTCCACATGAAAAAAAAAACCATTTATTTGAGAAAGAACCCCTTTTTAAAAAAGGACTCATAGTTTCCCTTTTTTGCCCCCCCTTTACCAATAAAGGCCCGTTTGGGGAATGGGGTGCTTTTGGTTTTAAGTCCCATTCATGACTGAATAAGATAATGGGGGGGAAAAAGGTAAGAAAAAGAAAAACAGGGAGAAAAAAAAGGGAAACAAAAATGCAGGCTGAAACCTTTTCCGGGCCAAATAGGGGAGGTGGTTGAATTCGGGAAATGTTGACACAACTACGGCTATAATTCGAGGGCCCCACCTCAAGGGAGAAAAAATTAAAAGGGGAATATTTTTCCTCCCCACCCGGGGTTTTCCTTTGGGAGCCCAAAAAAAGGGGTTGCTAAATTTCGCTTGCGACCTTTGGGCAAGCAAGGTTTTGCTAAGTTAAAAACCGCCCCGCAGGGGTTAATGCCCAACCAAATTTTTTACAAAGTCCAAAAAAGGAAAAATTTTCTTGGTATTGTTTTTGTTTCCCTGGGGGGCTTGGGTTTGCTTTTTTGAACTACCGAAACGTTGGTTGCAGGCAAGGTTTAAATTTCACTTTCTAGCTATTTTGGACCACGTGGGGTAACTTTTGGGGTTTTTTTGTTTAGATTTTTCCTTTTAATAGATCTGTACCCTTTGCAGGATACGGTAAAATGGGGGAAAGGTTTTTGGGCCAAAACAAAGAAAAAATTTTTATGACTCCTTTAAATTTTGGGGGAGGGAAATAAATGCGTTATATGGTTTGAGGTAAATATCGGGTCCTAAATTGGTGGTGAGGAAAAAACGGGTCCTCTTTTTGCTGAGGAAAAAAACGGCCCCTAAATGGGGCTAAAGGAAATAACGGGCCCTTTAAATTCAAAGGAAAAAAAGGGGTCCTCATGTGCTGGGGAAAAAAGGGTTTTCCCCCATTTTTGCTGAGGAAAAAAAACGGGTTCTCATGTGGGGGGAAAATAAGGGGTTCCCCTCATTTCTGAGGAAAAAAGGGGCCCCCTTCATGTTGCTAAAGGAAAATAAGGGGTCCTTTGTGCTGAAAAATAACGGGCCCTCATGTGCTGGGGAAAAATAAGGGTCCTCATGTGCTGGGGAAAAATAAAGGGCCCTTCATAGGGGCGATTAAAAATAAGTGTCTTAAATGTGGTAAAGGAAAAAATTAACGGATCCCGGTATTGAGAAAAAATAAGGGCCCCTTTGGGGTTAAAAAAAGGAAAAGAAAAGAAAATAAAAAAAAATAATAAATAAACCCCTTTGAAAACTTTAACCCCAAGGGCATCAAAGGGAGGTGAGGCAATTGCAGTGGACACTCTAGAGGGGAAAGGGGGAGGCTCCAAAAAATTTTTTGAGGTTAAAAGCACAGGGTACGCAGGGAAATGGCCGTGGGGGGCCCAGAAAGTTTTTGGGCAATGTGCACAAGGAAAATAAAGGGGAACCCAAATACTGTTGAGTAGTATTTTTAAACAAGGGAAAAAAAAGGGGAAATAGAGCGGTATGTTTTAGAAAGAACACATTGTACATTATAGAGGTTACATGCATTTTTTAGCTACTAAGCATAACATCTTGGATTAAGACTTCAAGTTAATATGGATTTTTTCCCAAATTTTCCCTTGGGAGGTCTGATTAATGAAACATAAATTTCTGCTTATATATGAGCACTCCAGGGATATCTTGGGGTTGGGTGCATGTTTTTTTTGCCCATCTCTCAAAGATTCTCTGTTCCGTTTTCTCTTTCCGGGACCTTGCTGGGTTTCAGATCCCGATTAAAATTTATTGATGCAGAGTTCCTGCCAAAATTACCAGACTGCTGTTCTCTGATGACTTCCCCTTTTGGGGTCGGACGACTTTGGAAAATTTTTGTCCTGACTGCTGATTCCACCCCCCTGCCTGAAGGGGCCTGGTCCCCCTTACTGACTTCCATCGATAGCAAGGAACCCCGGGCTTAATTTTTTTGACATTCCAAATGCATAGTGATCTCTATTTGATTTAGTGTTCGAACCCGGTACTTTAAGGTTTCTTAGGGGGGAATGGGGGCCCTGTCCCCGTCGGCATCTTTAAAGAAAGGGAAATAGAGAAAAAACCCATTTGATTTAACCCTTCGACAAGATCTTTTAGATGATTGTTTTTAGGCCAATTCACTGCAAAAAAAATTTTCAGCGCAGAAAAGATTTTTTACCAAATGGGAAGGCATAATGTTTTTTCTTGTTTTCTGTTTTTTTGTTGTGGTTTTTTTTCTCTCTGCCCCCCAAAATTTCCCGTTTCTGGTCCTGGTTTTAAAATAACCAGAAAACCTAAAAGCGCCAAAACACACCCCCGTATTGCTGATTTCCCGGAGAAGGGTTTTTTTTTTCTCGGGGGGGCCAATGTTCTGGGGAGGAAAAACCCCTTTGTGTATACAGGGGGGTTTTATTCTTTTCCCTGTGGGCTGGGGGGTGGGGTTTTTCCCTTGTCCCCGGCGCAATATAGATTTAGGAAACACTTAAAAAACTAAATTTTTTTTAATTCTTGGGAAAATATGTTAAATCAGGGGTTTTTGGCCTCTTTTTGGGTTTTTCCTGATGAACTCATTTAAAAAAAGGAAAAAAAGGGGGAAAATTAGAAAAAATATAGGAATTTTAAGCTGGGTTTCTATGTTCTGTGATGAAAAAGGAATTTTTTATTTTTTCTCCAACCCATTTCGGAAATGATTTTATAAAAAAAAAAAAAAAAAAAGATGGCGGCGATTTAAAGGGCCCGGACTAGGCCCATAATATTTGGGGCCCGGGGTAACAATTTTGTGTTGCTTGTTTACACTTTCCCTGTCCATCAATGGGGGGAGTTTTGCCGCTGGCATTCAGCGGTGTGGCAGTGGGGGACCTCTTCATCCTCTTCCCAAGATGCCCAAAACCAAATCGGGTTAAAAAGGGTTTCACGTAGGGCCCCGACAAGGGGGGGTCCTTGAAAACCTTGTGTTTTGCAAATTAAAGGGAGTTTTGGGGGAGCCCCTTCGAAGGGGGGGCCCTCAGTTGGGGTGTAGGGCCCGTTTTTAGAGTTAACCCCCACCTGCAACACTACATAAAGGGCTGATCTGGAAATTTTTTAAAGGCCTTGACTGGTTTCCCGGGTATGCGTACGTATCAAACCATTAATGTAAATGTGATATCAAATTTGGGAAAATGGGATCCAAATTTTACAATTTATTTGGGTTATAAAAAAAATAGAAGATTAATTGGAAACAGGGGGTTACTATAGATTTTTTCCGGGTTTGTAAATAGTATAAAAATGGTTTAAAAATAAAATTGGGGGAAAAATTTGGGAAAAAAGTAATCGTTTTTTGGGACAGTGATTATGATTGGTTTTTTTTATTGATTACAGGTTTGAAACCCCCAATTCCCCAAAAAAATTGTGAAGCGAGTAAACGCAGGGGTATAGTCACCTAAAATAAACACAAAAATCTAGCTGTAAAATGGAGTTTACATAAAATTATATATATATATATATATTATATAATATAAAATATTTTAATATATATATATATATATATATATTAATTTTAATATATATATTATATAAAATATAAAATAAATTATATTTTTATAATATTTTTGAATAAAGGAAAAGCAGGAAAGGAAAAGAAATATATTTATAATTTTTTATATTTATATTTTTAATTTTTTCCAATATCTGATTGGCTTATCGGTGTTATGTAGGAGAAAAATAACTCCCGGCTCCCCTACTTGCAGTTAATACCCCGTGTACCTACCTTTTCATCCTCCACCCAACGCCCTTTTCATCCCCCTTTCCCTCCCTCACCATGCTCTTTCCTTTTTCCCTTCTTATCCATCCATCTACTATCCCCCTAATGTTCCCCCCCCTCCCTCCCTCACTTTTCCCGCAATCCTCCTTTTCTCGCTCCACCCATCTCTCCCATATACCCTCCCCCCCCCCCTCCGTCCATCTATCCCTTCCTTTCCTCCCCTTCCCTTTTCCCTTTTCCTTCCCCCCTCCCCTTTCCCTCCCCCCCTCCCTTCCCCTCCTCAGTCCCCCCTCCCTTCCCCCTTCCCTTCCTCAATCCCTCTCTCCTTCCCTCCCTCCCCCCCTTTCCCCTCCCTCCCTCCCATCCCCCCCTCGCCCCCTTTGACAAAGTCCCCAAATTTTATCCGTGTTTCGCCCCCCCCCCCTGCGTCTCTTTTGTCTCTGGTTCCTGCGTCCCTCTGGCTCGGCTCCAACTTGAGAAATTGCCATGTTTCAAAAGAATTAAGTGAAGATTAACGCGCTACAATGTATTTTTAAAGAAGAAGGCCAGCTTTGTTGTGCAGAGCGCGGCTTAGTTGTTCCAGTGATTTACGGAGATTCCAACTGGATTTATTTATTAATTATTTTCATACTTATTTACTTATTTGCTTGTTTCGTTATTTATTTTGGATTTTTTCGTTTTATTATAACCGCTTATTATTATATCTTTTCTATGTTTTACGCTTTTTCTTGACAAAACCCATCTTTTCGTAATTTTGTGACAGTTGTCTTTTTTCTGCAAAAAGCTTGTGGTGCTTCATTTAGTATCGTCAATGTGTGTGTGTGTTTGGGTGGTGTGGGGTGTGTGGTGTGTGTGTGGTGGTGTGTGTGTGTGTTGTGAGTGGTGTGTGGGTGGTGTGAGTGTGTGTGTGTGGGGTGTGTGTGGGGTTGGGTGTGTGGTTGTGTGTGTGTGGTTGGGTGTGTGTGGTGGTGTGTGGGTCCCGCGCGCGGGGTGTGGTTTGTGTTTGTGTGGTGTTTTGTGTGTGTGTGTGTGTGTAGTATGTGTGTGGTGTGTGTGTGTGTGTGTGTGTGTGTGTGGTTGTGTGGTGTGTGTGTGTGGTGCTACTGTCTCGCACCAAATGTTTAAAAAGAAGAAGAAAAAAAAATAAAAAACGTAAAAAAATAAAATTAAAGAAAAAAAGCAAAAGAGGGATAAGGAGCCTTTTGCAAACCGCTCCATCTTTTCCCGCATCTTTTTGGTCGGGACCCCCCCCCCCACCCCCTTCGGTCATTTCGCCGGACATTGCCCTCGGAAATCCTCCCCATCTGCCATTACTCCTTCCCCCTGGAGCCTGCCTCATTTTTAGTTTATCATTATTTTTTTTCACCATCTCTCTTTTTTTATTGTCTCTTTCTCCCTCCCTGTGTTTCTTACCCATCCTCCCCTCCCCCCCCTTCTCCCCTCCTCTTTTTCCCCTTTCCTTTTTCCCCTTTCTCTCTCTCTTTTCCCCCTCCCCCTCTCTCTCTCTCTCTCTCTCTCTCTCTTCCTCTCTCTTTCTCTTTCCCCCCCTTCTCTCTCTCTTCCTCTTTTTCCCTTTTTTTTCCCTTTTTTCCTTTTTTCCCCTTTTTTTCCCTTTCCTTCCTTTTCCTTTTTCCCATTTTTTTCCTTTTCGGGGGTTTTTGTGCCTTTTTTTCTTTTTTC
>NW_023658111.1:0-12156 GCF_015228065.2 Penaeus monodon
TCTCTCTCTCTCAATCTCTCCACAGGAAGATACAGAAGGCCACAGGTTCCGCTGACGTGAGATGAGCATCCGCCTTCTCCAGGGCCACCTGAAGTGTCTGATTGAGTCTTTTGAAGTGTGTGATTGACTTATCTTTGCTTATAATTGCTTATCATTGCTTATAATTGCTTACCATTGCTTGTAATTGCTTATCATGCTTATAATTGCTTATCATTGCTTATAATTGCTTATAATTTGCCGTTCACAGCTCGGAATGGTCCTTCCAATGAAGTAGTTTTGAAGAAGGTCCAGGAACGTTTTGACAAATCAAAGAAAAAGAAAATGAAGGAAATCTCTCTGCCCGAAAGAAAGAAAGAAAGAGAGAGAGAAAAAAAAAGAAAAGGAAGGGAAACCTCTGCCGATAGAAAAAAAAGAAAAAAAATTAATCTCTGCTCGAAAAAAAATCTCTGCCTGAAAGAAAAAAGAAAGAAAAATCTCTCTGCCTGAAAGAAAAAAGAATGAAAAATCTCTCTGCCTTGAAGAAGATGAAGAAAAAAAAAAAAGGATCTCTCTGCACGAAAGCCCGTTTCTCTTTCAATAATCGTTGACCGTCGCGTTTTTTTTTCAAGAAAAACCGATATACTTCAGATATCTTGTCAACAACGATAGCAGAGTATGGGCTTATTATTACCCTTTTTGGGGGGGGGAAAATCCGTCGCTGTATATTGTTTTTCTGTGGAATCGCCCCCCCCCCCCGCTTACTTTGGGGGGGGGGGGGGCCCACCAAGGGGGGGGGGGGGAAAAAAAAAATTTTTGTTATTTTTCTTTTCCACAAGCAAAGCAACTGCTTCCGTTGCAAAACGTTGTTGAAAAAAACCTAGTTGCTGGCTAGTTGATCAGCACAACTTTTGAGCAGACGGGGGGACTAATATTGGTCCTCACCCATAGCTCTATTTTGTCTAAAGATAAAGGATTCTCTCTCTCTGTTGCAAGGACGAGGGACGGATGGGGGAGTTACCCGCCCCCCCCAGAAGTCAGGGAGCACTCATTTGCTTGGCAAACGTGAGTGGCAAGTACCTGGGCCTCTCTTCAAATCGTGATTGCGGTGTGCATCAGCCTGTTAATTTAAGGAGGGTTTTCGGTGTCGTCTGAGATCGTGGTTGCAAACTCCCCCCCGGACAAGTTTACTAGGGGACTTTATCGCCAGCAAGCCACCAAAGTTTAATTGTGGTCAATTTTTCCGTGTTCAGTCGCCCTCTTTTGACGTGATTGTGCACTCCTTTCTTGAAGGCATTCGTGCAGTTGTTTGTCTCTTCTGTATGCTGCTTAATCGACGCCAAAACAATAACGACCCTGATAAAAACATAGTTGATCTGCTTTCCATATGTCTTTCGAACTTGGTTAAAACATCTCGTAGTGTCAATTAAAACGCCATTAATATTCCTAATAACCAAAACCACAAGCTGATCTAACTAAACACAGCTGATAATTACAAAACCAGCGAGCCGAAGGACAAACACTTCGGGTGATCGTCGGTTGCACTGCACTTGCGTCGGCGACCAGACTGAGAGGACGAAACCTTCGTTCGGTTTTCCTCATTTCCGTTCAAATCACGATGACCATAATTATTCGAGGAAGCACTACACGCTACGAAAAAAGAAGGATTTTACAAGAACGTATATGTAGTTCGGTGGTGGTGCAAGCTACAAGTGTGTGTGGTGCATTTGCGTTTCCTGTATACTGCATACCTAATATATATATATATACATATATATAATATATATATTATATATATATTATATTACTATATATAATATGTGTTATTATTGTATAGTATGTGTATATATACATATATATACAATTATGCAGACATATATGCATATATATATACATATATATATATATATATATATATATATATATACTATATATCGATATATGTGTGTGGTGGTGTGTTTGTGTGGCTTGTGTGTGTGTGTGTAAAACATATCTATGCTATATATATGATATTATTATATATCTATATACTATATATATATTATATATATATTAATAATAGATATATATATATATTATATATTATATTAATATATATATGTGTGTGTGTGGTGTGAGTGTGTGTGTGTGTGTGGTGTGTGGTGTGTGTATGTGTGTGTGTGGTGTGTGTTGTGCATTGGGTGTGTGTGTGCGGGTGTGTGTGTTCGTGGTGGTTTTTTTTTTTTTGTTTGGTCGTGTGTGTGGTGCGTGTAAGCGTGGGTGGGCGTGTTACGTGTGTGTGTGTGTGTTTGTGTGTGTGTGTTTGTGTCAGTGTGTCTTGTGTGTATGTATGTAGGTGCATATATATTCATATCTATATATATAATATATATATATTAACGATATGTGGTGTGGGTGTCGTGTGTGTGTGTGTGGTATTGGGTCTGTGTGTGTGTTGGGTGTATTATACATGTATATATACTAATATATATATATATATAATATATATATATATATATGTAATATAATATATATGTATTATATATAATATAAATATATATATATATATATATTTTTATATTATATATATATATAGAGAGAATGAAGAAGAGAATAGGAGAAAGATAGGAAGACAAAAGAGAGAGGTAGAGATGCGAAAGAAGAAGAGAAGGAAGAAAAGGTGGGAAAAGAAGGGACAGGTAAGCAGGAAAGAGGAGTAGAGAAGAAGGACGCGGGAGAAAGAGGAAAGAGAGAGAGAGAGAGAGTATAGTGAGGAAGGAACTAAAAGAAAAGAAAGAGAGAGCAGAAAAAGGAGGATAAATAATAAAAAACAATAATAATAATAATAATAATAAACAGCAAAAAATAGATAATACTACCGCGTCATCGGCTGCCCCCCGCCTTACCAAAATAATCATGGGCGTTTGGGTTAGCGCCCCCGTGCGAGAGCGCCTCCACCCCTTCTCCGACCTTCCCTTCGCAGCTCGTACAGTGAAGGGAGACTGCGAAGGGAAGAAAACACTTTGTTGTTCACTCGGTTGCACTGCGCTTTGCATCTAACTGAAAGGACGAAATCTTCGTTTCGGTTTTCCGCGTTTTCTTTTCAAACACGATTGACATACTTATTCGAGCCATCACTGAGCATACGAAAAAAAAAACATAAAGGCAGGATTTACAAGGAACTTACATGAGTACGGTGTGTTGTGCGTGTGTGGTGTGTGCATAAATATAACATCATGTATGAATATATATATATATATATATATATAATATATATATATACAGATATAATATATATATATATATATATTACCATTACACACACACATATGGAATATATATATATTAATATATATATATATTATATATAGATTATAATATATATACATATATGTAGAATTATATGTCGGGTGTTGTGTGTGGGTATGTGTGTGTGGATGCAATATTAAGATAGACAGATACAAAGATAAATTAGATAGTAGAGAGTATGTATTCGTGTATTCTGTTAGACTGTGTGTGTGTGCGCACCGCGCTCGCTGTGTGTGTTGTGTGTGGTGTGTAAAGCGTGCAAGTGTGTGTATCTTACATACTGTATACCTGTGTGTGGGTGTGTGTGTGTAGTGTGTGTGTAGTATGGTTATGTATGTGCATATATATATATATATATATATCTATATAGATATATATAATATATGTGGTGTGTGGTGTGTGGTGTGTGTGGTGTGTGTGTGAGTGTGTGTATGTGGGTTCGTCTAGTATATGTATACTCTGTGTGTGTGTGTGTGTGTGTGCGTGTGTGGGTGTGTGTGTGTGAGTGTGTGTGTTGTGTGTCTGTCTGGTCTGTCGTGTCTCTCTCGCTCACTATAAAAACTATCTAGCTAGTATCTATTATCTGTCTCTCTCTCTTTCTCCCTCTCTCTCTCTCTCCTCCACCTCTCTCTCTCTCTCTCTCTCTCCTTCTCTCTCTCTCCTCTAATATATATTATATATATATATATATATATATATATATATATATATATTATATATATATATATAACATTGTGTGTGTGGTGTGTGTGTGTGTACGCGTTGTAAATATATTAATGGGATTATAGATAAGCAGTTTACGTTATATGCTCTCGTGGATGCCGACAGATATATATATATATATATATCTATCATGATATTATAATATAGATATATATAATATATACAGTGTTTAGATATGTCTATATGTATTATATATATCGGATATATAATTATATATATATATATGTATATATATACCTAAAACATTGTATATATGTATGTGTACACGATATATACATCACACAAATTACACACACACACACACACAAATATTATTATATATATATATATAATGAGAGATATATATATATAAAATTTTTTTTTTTGTTAATTTTTCAAAAAAAAATAATTTTGTTATATTATTTTTTGAGACATATATATACACTATATATACATATATATATATAGCTATATATATATATATAATATATATATACTATATATATATATATAGATATATAGATATAAATGTGTACATGGTATAAATAATATTTATATATAAATACATTCATATATATATATATATATTATATCTATATATATATTATAATCTGATATATATATATATATATATATATAGGTGGTGTGTGTGTGTGTGTGTGTTGTGTGTGTTGGTGGTGTGTGGTGGTGTGTGTTTGTATGTGTTGTGTGTGTGTACTCTATCTGACATCTCTCTCAATCCCTCTCTCGATCTATCTAGCTATATATCTATTCTTTTACTATCTATTCTACTATCTATTTATTATCTCTATCTATCTATCGATCTATCTAATTCTATCTATCTATATATGAATATATAATATATATATATATATTATATATATAAATATATCATGCGTATGAACTTACATCTCTTCTGAAGAAGAGAAGCGTTAAGTCCGATAGGAGTTGAGAGAAGAAAGGACACGGGAGAAAGGAGGAAGACGGGGAGAGAGAGTATGGTGATAAAGGAACATAAAGAAAGACAAGAAAGGCGGAAGAGGAAAGAAGAGGAACAAAGATCAAAGGGCGAAAGAGAGACGAAGGATGTAAAATGAGAGACGAGAATGGAAAGATCAGACAGAGGGAGAAAGGAAGGTAGAATTAAAGTAGAGGACCAATGAGGAGAGGGAAAAAGAAGAAAATAAAATATTACAGTAAAGGAAACAGGAGAATGAGAGAGGAACATGAGATAAAGTGGAATAGGATAAAAAGAGGTAAAGCGGAAGAGGAGAAACAAAGAAAAGGGAGAGAGAGATGAACAAGAGGTAAAGGGGGAGAGAAACAGAGGGGGAATAAGGGAGGAAGAGAAAGGAGAGAGATGAAAGAGAGAAAAAATGTAACAGGAGAGATATAGGAAGGGAGGAAGAGAGAGAAAAGAGGACGAAGAAAGACTGAGAAGGAGTCCTCTGAAAGAAGAACAAACAGGAGGGGAATGTCATGTAAGGAGAGAGATAAAGATTTGGAAATGGAGAGAAAGAATTAGAGAAAGGGGAAGAGAGAGTGGAAAGGGAAACGAACGAAATGAGTGGGAGACGAAGAGAGAAAGAGGAGAGGAAAAATTGGAGAAGATGAAAGTGCCAAGAAAGGAGGGGGAAGAGAGAAAGGAAGGGAGGAAGATGAGAGGAGAGAGGATGAGATGAACGAAGGGAAGATAAGATAATGGGAGAAAGAAAGAGGAAGAGGAGAGACAGTGGACAAGGAGAAAGGAGGGTGGAGAGGAAAATGAATAAAAAATGAGGAGAAAAAAGAGATAAAGAAAGGGAGGAGGAAAGAAAACGTGAAAAGGTGAGGGAAGGTGAGAGAATGTAAAAGAGGAAGAGAGAGAGGAAGAAGCGAGAGACTGAGATGAGGAAGAGGTAGAGGGAAAGGAGAGAGAAAAATATAAATACTGAAAGTGATAAAAGGACCTCAATCAATGGTTATTAATATATTGATGATGATGATGATGATAATAATAATAATAATAATAATAATGAGAAGGTAATGTAAAGGTAATGAAAAAAAAATACTAATAATAAGAAAAACGACAAAGCTAACAACAATAATGACTATAATGATAATAATAATAATAATATTAATAATAATAATAATAGCAAAAAAAATATTTAATATGAAAATAATAATAATATAAATAAGCAATAACAACAACAATTATAATGATAACAACAAACAAAAACAATGATAATAATACTACATCTGCCCTCTGCTTCCTTTCGCATTACCAAGACGTCACCCCGGCGTGGGGTCACCGCCCCCGGCGAGCAGAGCGCTACACCCACCTCCCTCCGACTCCCTCAGACAAGCCGCGGCATTGGAAGGAAACCTTGCAAGTGAAGAGACCACTGGGTCGTTCCTTGGTTCCACTACACTACGCGTCAGCGACTAGGACTGAGAGGACGAACCTTGCGTTCGTTTTCCCGTTTCTTTTCAATCACGAAGGGACATACTTATTCGAGCAAACACTCATGCATACGCGAAAACCAGATATACAATGAACGCATATGCATGTACGGTGTGTGTGTGTGTGTGTGTGTGTGTGAGTGAGTGAATGAGTAAGAGTGAGAGAGACAGATATATATATATATATATTATATATATATATAAATATATAATATAGATATTAGAGAGAGAGAGACGAAGAGGGAGAGAGAGAGAGAGAGCGAGTGTGAGTTTGTGTTATCGTGTGTGTTGTGTGTGTGTGCATATTATATATCATAACATAGACACAATATATCATATATAAATTACATACAAAATAAATATACACACACACGTATATATATATATATATACTATAATATATAGTATATATACTATATATTATATATATAGTGTGTGTGTGTGGTGTGTGTGTGTGTGTGTGTGTGGGTGTGTATATATATATATATATATAATAGATATATATCTATTATAATATATATATATATGTATATATATATACATATATATATATATATATATATATATATATATATAGTATATGTAATATATATACATATATATATATTATTATATAGATATATATATGAATATATATATATGTGTGTGGTGTGAAGTGTGTGGGTGGGTGTGTGTGTGTGTGTATATATATATAATATATATATATTATTATATATTATATATATTATATATATATATTTATAATCTTATATATATATATAATCTATATGTATATTATATATACATATATATATTATATCTATATATTATATATATTATATATATATATATATGTGTGTGTGTGTGTGTGGGTGTGTGGTGTGTGTGTGTGGGTGAGTGTGTGTTTGGTGTATATACACATACACACAGGTGTATATATATATATATATAATATATATATATATTATATATATATATATAGAGTATATATTATATCCATATAACATATATTCATACATAAAAAAATTATAGAGATATATAAAGAAATATATAAGATAGATATATATATATATATCTAGATCTATATATATCTAGTATACTACAAGATACATATATACATACAGAAAAAAATTATTTAGATATGAATATATATATAGTATATATTAGATATAGATATAGAGATAAGATGATATTAGATATAATATATATGAATCTACATATATATATATATATACTATATCTATATATATACATATACACATAGACATCTATATATATATATATAGACTATTAGATAATATAGAATATATATAGATATACTATATATATATTATATCTATATATAATACTATTACATATATATATATATAATAATATATATCATATATAATAGATATATATATATAGATATATATATTACACGTATAAATGTAAGCTACATGTAGTAATGTTTTATATATATAAACACATAACACATACAAACACATCGGCGTATATATAAATAAACATACATACATATAATATATGTGCGTGTATATACATATGTATAATATATATATATATATACTATATATATATATATATATACATATTATAATATCTATAGATAATATATATATATACTATATATATGTGTGGTGGTGTGTGTGTGTGTGTGTGTGGTGTGTGTTTTGTGTCTGTGTGTTGGGTGTATGTGTGTGTTGTGTTCTGTGTGTGTGGTGTCTTGTGTGTGAAAGTGTATATAATGCGCGCAAATGGTTTATTGTATGTATGCGGGTGGGTGGGACTGCACCCCTCCACCAGCAAATCCTTTTATTCCTGACGTTGCCGGTGTGGTATCTTATGGGGAAGGAGCGATGACAAGGCCCACCTCCACCGAGCGCCCCATTATCTTGGGTGGCTAGGGGATAGGAGTTGGTACGGAGCCAGAGCGTGTCCGCATGCCGGTGGGCCATAGCTTTATACCTCTGGGGCCTCCTGCTGCTCCGAGATCCCCCACAGTTTAGCCTGGCGACCGCAAAGGTCCCAGGTACCCATGCTAGGCCACGAGGAGGCACTGCAGAAGTCTGATGATGGAGAGGCTGTGACTGGCAGAGGTAGGACGATGCAAAAGCTGCCCCCTTTTTCGCACTGAGGCTAGCAAGTGGTGGAAGCTGCAAACGCGAAAAAAGGATAAAGGGCACTTAACACTACCTAGCCTACCACACCATTCGTTCACATCACCTTGCGCGTGAAGGAACAACCCATATATGTATGTTGTAATATACTATGATATATCTATATATATATATATAATATATATATATATATACTATATATATATAATTTTAAAATTACACACACACACAATATATGTATAGATATGCATGTGGGTGGTGTTTTGTGCATATTGACCTTACTTGCGCCTCGAAGAAAAATGCACATTAAGAATATTAGGTACAACAGAAATAGAAAAAAAGAGATTTCTATCTAATAATGTTAAAAGGAATTGTGTTCCTCTTAGATGAAATTCTTGTTATTTGATACAGTCTCTTGTTCATCACGATATGTCTTCTCTGGGTGAAAGCGCATATATATATATATATATAATATATATATATATATATATATATATATATATATATTAGATATAAAAGCCTTTATGATAAACCTTGTGGAGATATGGCTTCTCCTCTCTCAATTAACTCAATAGATACGTTATTACGAATTTCACATCTGTTTGGCTTCTCATCTGTATGTACTTTTATGTGCCCCATCATTATGTATTCATTTTTTTTTTGTGAGTAGGTAGAATTGCAATTCTCATAGTTTTATAGCATGTCCTTTGTATGTTCTTTCATATGACTAACTATTTTTTCTTTCCGTAGAAGGGCTGTTGCAAAATATCTCACAGCTGTATGGCGTTCCTTTGTATGAACCGTATATGTCACAAGGACTAGTTGTCTGTAAGAAGGCTTGTTCGCAGATATCACATCTGTATGGTTTCTCCTTGTATGTATATGCTATGCCTTATTAAATCGCTTTTGGATGCGAAGGCCTTAGTGACATAAGATTCAAATTTATATGGCTTCTCCTTGTATGTACTTTTCATTGGCTCTTACATGAGCTTTCCGTGAGAAAGGTCTGTTGCATATAAGCCAGCGTGCTGACTTCTCCCTGTATGCACTCTCATATGCATTATAAGAGACCTTCTCAGGATATCCTTGTTCGAAAACCTCACCGTTATATGGATTCTCCTTTTTGAACTCTCATATGTTACTAGATTACCTTTGGTGAGAAGGCATAACTGCAAATCTCACAGCGTATGTTTTGTTCTTTTTTGTGTGAATATCATTATGCAACGTAGATATTAGTATGCTATTAGAGAATTTCTTGCCACACATCTCACATACAAAACGTTTCAATGTTTCTCCCTTCTTGTTGTAACTCCTCCTCAAGTACTTTTCCTTTGTGTATCGCCTGATCTCCATCTGATGAAAATTTGTTCCCACAGTCCTCAGCCACAAATGTAGCTCTTAAAGAAAGTCAGTATGATCCTGAACCATGTCCCACGAATCATTTGGATTTCCTTTTTATGTCTAAAGCTCATGAAGATGGAGAGTTAAAGCATTTATGGTTCACTTTCAGGTCGCCCAATACACCGCTGCTTTCATCTCCATGGATAAAATTGGTCTCTTTACTATCAGAATGTCTCTCGGGACATCGTCGTTGAACTCTTCTTTAATTATGACGCCTATGCCGAACTATGGTCTCCTATCCACCAAAGATATCCGTCTGTTAGGAAATCATTGATACTGTAAATGGACAATAGGAAAAAATAAACTGCATTTCTTGTGGAATGGAAAATAAAACAAAGATAGCAAACTGCATTATAACATGACGATGATATAAATACCAAAAACGCACATCATAACAGATAGGACTTGTTAATATCTACTGTCTATATACATTACATGTTTGTGAAATAAACACACACACACAACACACACACTCACCACACACACACACACACACAACATATATCCTATATATTATATATATATATATATTATATATATAGATATATAGTATAACATATTATATATATCTCTATATATATTATATATATATATCTTATACATACCATATATAGATAGTATATATATATAATATATATAATATATATAACGTAATATATATCTACAAATATATAACTATATATAATAATATATATATATATATATGTGATGTGTGTGTGTTGTGTGTGTGTGTGTGTGTGTGTGTGTGTGGTGTGGTTGGGTGGGGGTGTGGGGGGGGGTTGTATGTGTGTGGTGGAGTTTGTGTTGAACTTTAATTTATTTTTTTTTTTTTTAATTATAGCTTTCTATGCATAGACATTTTTTTATTAGATAATGCACGTGTAAATTTTCAAAAAGCACCCCAACAAGACACATCCAACACACACACACACACACACACCCCAACCACACAACACACATATATATATTAATAATAAAACAAATAAAATGAAAACAAAATAAATAATAGATAAAAAAAAAAAATATATATAAAAATTAATATATAATATAAAATATTAATTTAATAATATAGTAGAGGAAAATTTTGTACACCCCCACACACACACACCCCACACCCCACAAAACACAAAAAAAAAAAAAAAATATAAAAAAATAAAAATAAAAAAAAAAGAAAAAAATATAAAAAATAAAAAAAACAAACAACAAAAAATCAAAAAAAAGGGGGGAAAAAAAACAAAAAAAAAAAAAAAAAAAAAAAAATAAAAAAAAAAATATAAAAAAAAAAAATATAAAAATAAGAAAAAAAATAAAAAAGAAAAATAAAAGGGTATTTTATAAAATTTTAATAAAAAAATATAATATATAATAAAATATAATATATGAGGTGGAAATTTAAAAAATATATTTATTAAGTATATATATAATTATATTATATAGTATAATAATTTTAAATTATATTTATATAAATATATATATTATAAAATTAAATATATATATATAAAATAATTTATATATAATTGTCGTGTATTTTGTTTTAACATTCTAATAAGGGGTGGAACATATTTTTATCAGTAAGTGGCAATTTAAAAGAATTATAATATATAAATATTAATATATTTTAAAATATATTAAAATTATAAATATATAATATAAATGCATAATAATAATAATAATAAAATTTTAAATATATATATATATATAATATAAAATTTGTCGTGTATATTTTAAACATTAAAAACGGATTGAATCATTTTTTATTTCAGAAAGGTAATTTTAAAAAATTTTGGCTATCGATTTATAAAAAATTTTAAGATCTGTTTCTCTAAAGAAAAGCACTGATATAAAGGCTTTTACTTTAATTAATTTATATTTTGATAGTGGGCCCTTGGTGTTATAAATAACAAATATATATATATTATATAAAATTTATAATATATAAATATATAAATAAAAAAACCACACAACACACACACAAACAAACCCACACAAAAAAAAATAAAATATATAAATTAAAATATATAATAATATAAATAAATATAATATTATATGTGTGGTGTTGTGTGTGTGTGTGTGGTGTGTGTGGGGTGTGTGTTGTGAATTATGAAAAAATTTATGTATGTGCCCATAATAAAACTAGCATTTTAAAACCCACAAAAACTTATACTTTTGAAAATCACAAAAACAAATTCCCCCAGTGATTTTACATTATTTTTTCCACACTCTCAACACAAGTACGCTCCTCTCAAGGGGC
>NW_023658111.1:17256-20614 GCF_015228065.2 Penaeus monodon
CACACACACACACACACTGTACATGCATATTGCGTTCACTTGTATATCTGGTTTTCGCGTATTTGCATGAGTGTTTGCTCGAATAAGTATGTCATTCGTTATTTGAAAAAGAAAAACGAGGAAAAATCGAACGCAAGTTCGTCCTCTCAGTCTAGTCGTGACGCAAGGTAGTGGAACCAAGGAATCGGACAGGGTCTCTTCCACTTGCAGGTTCCTGTCCAATGCACGCGGCTGCGGAGGGAGGTCGGAGGGAGGTGGTGGAGGCGCTGCGCCCGGGGGCGCGACCCCAAAACGCCCCGGGGTGGACGTATGTTTGGGGGTTTAAAAATTTTTGGCAGAAAGGAAGCCGAGGACAGATGCTTTAAGTATTATATCATTGTCTGTTGTTGTTATCATTTATAAATTGTTGTTGTTATGTGCTTATTATATTATATTATTTTCATATTAATAATTTTGCTATTCGTTTTATTATTATTACTTAATAATATTATTTATTATTTATCATTATAGTCATTATTGTTGTTAGCTTTGTCGTTTTTCTTCTTATTAGTATTTTTTTCATTACCTTTACATTACCTTCTCATTATTATTATTATTATTATTATTATTATTATTATATATTTATCATCATCAATATATTAATACCATTGAATTGAGAGGTCCTTTTATCACTTTCATTGACGCTCTCATATTTCTAAGGGTCCTACAGTATTTATAATTTTTCTCTCTCCTTTCCCTATACCTCTCTCATCTCAGTTCTCTCGCTTCTTTCCTCATCTCTCTTCCTCTTTTACATTTCTCTCACTTCCCTCACATTTTCACGTTTTATTTACCCTCCCTTTTTCTTTATACTCTTTTTTTCTCCTCATTTTTTTATTCATTTTCCTCTCCACCCTCCTTTTCCTTTGTTACACTGTATCTCCTCTACTCTTCTTTCTCCCATTATCTTATCTTCCCTTTCGTCATCTCATCCTCTCTCCTCTCATCTTCCTCCCTCCTTCTCTCTTCCCCTCCTTTCTGGCACTTTCATCTTCTCCAATTTTCATCTCCTCTTTCTCTCTTCGTCGCCCACTATTTCTTCGTTTCCCTTTCCACTTCGTCTTTCCCTTTTCTCTATTCTTTCTCTCCATTTCCAAATCTTTAATCTCCTCTCCTTACATTACATCCCATCCTCTTTTGTCTCATTTCTTCTTCCTCCCTTCCTCAGTCTTTCTTCTTCTCTCTTTTCTCTCTCTTCCTCCCTTCATATATCTCTCATGTTATCTTCTTCTCTTTCATCCTCTCCTTTCTCTTTCCTCCCTTATCACACCCTGTTTCTCTCACCTTTATCTATTGTTTCATCTCTCCTCTCCCTTTTTTTTGTTTCTCCTCTTCCCGTTACCTCTTTTTTATCCTATTCCAACTTATCTCATTCCTCTCCATTCTCCTGTTCCTTCCTTTATAGTTCTATGTGTCTTATCTTCCTCTCCCTCATTGGTCTCTACTTTATTCTACCTTCCTTTCTCCCTCTATCTGATCTTCCATTCCTTCTCTCAATTACAATCCTCTCTCTCTCTTTCTCCCTTTGATCTTTTTTTCCTCTTCTTTCTCTTCCGCTCTTTCTTTCTTTCTTTTATGTTCCTTTATCACCATACTCCTCTCTCCCTCTTCCCTCTTTCTCAGTGTCCTTTCTTCTCTCACTCCTATCCGAACTTACGCATCTCTTCTTTCAGAAGAGGAGTGTAAGTTCATTACGGCATATATATATACATATATACTAATACATATATATAATATATATTATATAGATATATATAATCTATATATAATATACATATCTATATATATATATTATATATATATAAAAATATATAGATAGATAGATAGATAGATAGATATATAGATAGAAAATAGATGAAGATAGATAGATAGGGTAGATAGATGATAAATAGATAATGAAGATGATAAGAGAGGGAGAGAAGAGCAGATAGAGTACACACACACACACATAAAAAAACAACACACACACACACACACACACACACCAAAAACCTATTTTAAAAATTTTATATTTATATTTAAAATATATTTTAAATATATATTATATATATGAATGTAGTTTTTTATATATATATATATATATTTAAAATATATATATTATATATATTTTTTAAAATATATAGTAAAATAAAATTTTATATATATTATTTATATAATTTTATTATAATATTGATTATATTATAAAAATATATATTATTATAATTATTATTATATTTTTATATATATATTTTATATATATTAATTTTTTTTGTGTGTGTGTGTGGGTGTGTGTGTTTTGTGTTATGTAATATCTATGTACCATAATATACATGATGATGTATTATATAAAAATAAAATTTTAATTATATATAAAATATTATAATAATATAACAATTAAAAAACATATATAAAATATAAATATAATTATATATATATATATATATATATTTAAAATTATATATATTAAAATTTTTATACATCCATTAATATATTTACAAGCGACCACACACACACAAAAAATTTTTTTTTTTTTTTTTTTTTTCTTAATATATATTATATATATTATATATATATTTTATATAAAATAATATATATATATTATAAAGAGAGAGAGAGAGAGAAGAGAAAAAGAGAGAGAGGGGGGAAAAAGAGAGAGAAAAGGGGGGGGAGAAAGAGGGGGAAAAAAGACAGAAAAAATAGATAGATAGATAGATATTATAGGAGCGGGAGGACACAGAAGACGACAGACACACACAACCACACACCCACACACACACACACACACACACACACAGAGTATACAGTATATACGAACCCACATACACACACACCAAAACCCCAAAACCCACACACAATATTATATATATATATTTATATATTATATATATATATATATAATTATTGAAAATAATAACCATAATACACACAACATACACACACACACACACACAAGATCCAGTAGTACAAACACACACTTGCACGCTTACACACGCACACCAAACAAACCAGGAGGCTGCGCACACACACACAGTATACGAATACACAATACATACTTTATTATCATTTTTTTTGTATCTTCTATCTATAATATATCTACACACACACACATACACCACACACCACACACACAAACACACAAAAATTTTTATTATATAATAATGTATAAATATATATATATATATATATATATATTTTTATATATATATATATATAAATAATATTTTTTATTATATTATATAAAAAAATATAATAAATATATTTATTATATATCTATATATATATATATTCATACATGATGTTTTTTTTGCCCCACCCCCACACACAAAACCCCAAAACTTAC
>NW_023658112.1:0-25184 GCF_015228065.2 Penaeus monodon
CTGGGTGGCCAAGCCAGCTCAAGTCATTGGTCCCAAGCCCGGATAAAATAAGAGAGAATGTTACCTAAAAAAGGTAACACCGGCACTCTCCGTGGAAAGGAACTGGGGGCCCTACCACGTACTCACTCCAAGAGCATCACAAAAGTGAAGGCTGCAAGAGTATCATGCTGTGACCACCCGGGGGCCAGACATGAAACCTACCTTAAATGATGATGATATATGTGTATATATACATATAATGTATGTTTATAATAAATTTATATACAATATACTTATATATACATATATATGTATATATACATATATACTATATACATATATGAATATATATATGTATATAGGGTATACATAAAATCATGATACATATATACATATACATATATGCATACATATAGATAATTGTATATATGTATATATACATATATAGTATGTAAAATAAAAAAACATATTTATATATATATATATATTATAATATATATATGTATCTATTTATATATGTATACATATATGTTCGTATACATATATATATATATATATATATATGTATATATATACAAAAACACATACAGACATATTCAGGTGCACACACACACACACACACACACACACAAGTCGAAGTAGTTCGTCAAACATCGCATCGTTGATGGCATAAATATATATATATATGTATATATATATATATATATATATTATATATATATATATATATATATATATTATATATATATATATATATATATAAAATATATCATATTCATATATAAATACATACCTACATACTATATATGTGTCCTATATGTATATGTAGTGTTTTAAAATATACATATGTATAAAAATATATGCTGATATATACATACATATATATATATTATATATTATATATATATATATATATATATATATATACAATTTTATTATATTATGTTTTTGTGTGTGTGTGTGTGTGTGTGTGTGTGTGTGTGTGTGTGTGTGGTGTGTGTGTGTGTGTGTGTGTTTTGGGTGTGTGTGGGGTGGTGTGCGCGCAATATATAATATATATATATATATATAAAATATATATATATAAATATTATATATAATATATATATAGTGTATATATATATATAAAATATATATATAATATAATATATATTAAAATATTAATTTTATATATATATATATAATATATTATATATATATATATATATACGCATTATGTATACATATCATAATGAAATTCAGAGACCGGATCCCAAAATAAACCCAAACGAAGAGGTTCCAAGGGAGAACAGCTGGATACCGAGGGAGCGATAGCAAACCAAATAGCCTCGGAGGAAAGAACATTGCGAAGTCGAGTGATTGGAAGCAAAAGAGAAGAACAAGAAAAAGGGAATAAAAGGAGGAGGGAGGAGGAAAGAGGAGAGGGGAGGAGGAGGGGAGGGAGGGGGAGGAGGAAGAAGGAGGGAGGAGGGGGGGAAGGAAAGGAGAAGAAAAGGAGAAGGAAAAGGGAAAGGAGAAGGAGAAGGAAAAAGGAGAAGGAGAAAAGAAAAAAAAAAGAAAAAGAAAAAGAAAAAGAAAAAAGAAAAGAAAAAGACGAAAAAAAAAAAGAAGAAGAAAAAAAAGCAGGAAAGAAATAGAAAAAGAAGAAGGAGAAAAAAAAAAAAGCAAGAGAAAAAAGAAAAAAAAAAGAATAAAAGAGAAAGGAAAAAAAAAAAAAAGACAGAAAGAGGGGAAAAAATGAATCATACGTTTTGCATTCAAATCACTTTGGGATTGGGGTCTTATACAAAAACCACTGGGAACAAAATAAAATTCATAACCCTTTATATAGAGAACTCTGGTTTTATTCCAAACAATTCGCGTACATATTCTCTCCAAATAACTTTTTTTTCCCCTTTTTTTCCCAGAAACTTAAATAAATTGCGCTTCCTAGTACTAGCAAATAAAAGAAAACAAGGTTGAAAATTTTTGTTTTTAACGCTAAACGGTACCACAAACAAAGGGGAGTTAATATTTTCCTTGAGATTTAACGTGTAAATGCCGCCAAACGCAGTTATGCTTGGATAAAGGCAGTTGGGACTAAAAACCCCTAAACTTTGGGAGTTAGGGTTCACGGCCCGACTTGGCTAGACTGAAACGATCTCTGCCATTGTCACCCTTTTTGTCCGGGTTTTAAGGGTTATTTTTTCCGGCCTACTTGCTTTCGTCAAATATCTTTATCTCTACTCTATCTTTATTCTTTATAAAATGGCTCACACTCGCAACATGCTGTAGGTTTTTTTACATGTCTAACATATTGTTTTCTCCTCTCTCTCTCTTTTCCCTCTCTCTCTCTTTTCTCTCCCCCTCTCTCTCTCTCTCTCTCTCTCTCTCTCCTCTCTCTCCCTTTCTCTTTCCCTTTCTCTTTCTCTCTCTCTCTTCCTGTGTGTGTGTGTGTGTGATGTGGTGTGTGTGTGTGGTGTGTGTGTGGTGCAGTGTGTGTGCGTGTGCGTGCGTGTGGTGTGTTTTGTGTGTGTGTGTGTGTGTGTGTGTGGTGTGTGGGTGTGGTTTTGTGGGATGTGTGTGTGTGTTTTGGGGTGTGTGTGTGTTGTGTGTGTTGGTGTGTTTGGTGTGGGGGTTGTGTGCGTGTGCGTTTTCGTGTGCGGGGTGCTGATAAGATGGGATAATTCTATTTCGTTAAGGATGTGGATAATTCATTTCGGTTTCCAGGGGACCACGTGGCTTTTTTTCCCGTGGATCCAAATGCCCAATAAGAACCACCCCCGCGAAGGGGGGGTCACATTTTATATCTGACCTCTTTTTGACCGGGGTCCGCGCCAGCGACCAGCGCGGAAAGGGTCAGCTCCCCCTCCCCGGGGCAGCGGGGCCGTGGCCTCCGCGCGGCGTTTTTTAACCCCTTTAGACAATTCGTAGCGTCGTCGAGCGTGTGTTCACCCCTTTACTGTGTTTTGCGCCCTTGCCCCGTACTAGAGTACGCATAGCCCTTTTACAAATGGGGGCGCGAGGGCCGTTGCACCTTTTGGCATGAAAACACGGACACACCACCCCCAAAAAGAAAATCCGCTCGACCGCTTCAAGACATGGCTAAAAAAAAAACACTAATCATTTTTGGGCCCCCTTTTTTTTTTTCTTTTCCCTTCCTTTCCCATACATGTTTTTAAGCCGTTGTTTTTTTTTGGGTTTAAAAAGGTGCTAATGACGCAAATGGCAGTTCTCCACTATTCTTACACCTCAATCGCATTTCCGTGCGGTCGAGTAGTATAATAAACATAATATCGTTCTTTATTTAAGAAATTAATTTTTTTCTCTCGTTTTTAGAGATTTAATTGTTTCATCTCAAGAATTTAGCGCTTTCGTGATTTTTTTTATCACGAATATCATTTCATTTATCTCGTTTCCCTCGCCCCGACCTGACCTGACCTTTCTTCATTACGGTCATTTGGGGAAAGAGAAAAGGTTTTTTTCCCGTCTTGACCTGACCTCACTTTCTTTTTTTTCCCGGCGGTGGCGGCGTGGGTAGGTAAAAATGACCGTTTGGGTTACCCTTGAAATTTGGTTGTTTTTTGGGTTACCCCTTTGGGGAAATTAAACCAAAAGCATTGTTACTTTGCTTTTTGGTACACGTTCTACGGTGCAGAACAAAGCTTGTAACGCAAATTCATTAATTCCTTATTTTGAATATAGCGTAGGATCTTCCCCCATATCCATGCACAAAATTTGACCGATATTCCCCGGTTGCGTAAACGCCTAATGATCTGCGCTCCGTCTTTGGAAAGTAGGTGCAATAAACCGAATTTTTCGTTCGGCACCTTTTGAGCGGTGTGCCCCGCTTTTATGCCCCGTTAATTTAAAATTAGGACTGGGGTTTTAGCAGAATCATTATTCGCTTATTAATCAACCTTTTCACCCACTGAAGTCGCTTGCATGTTTTGGGGTCCCCCCCAAGCGTTTGTGTGTTTCGTGAAAATTTATATTCCCTTGGGGAATTTTGCGAGCGCCCATTACAGATCGCAGAAGAGAGCAGGGTTATTATTTTCCGGGTCGATGCTTCAGTCTTACGGCTTTGGGGTAAGGACCCCCCCGTTATTGAGTTTTATTAAAGTCTGAGTGCAAAGCTGAATGTACTTCGGCATTTAGATTTCTAAACCCCAGAAGATTTCTTGATAAAAAAATTTTGGCAAATATTTTTTCATGTCACCATTCATTCATCTCATTCTGTCGCATATCTTATATGTTAATTAAATTGGGGTATTGAAAAATCTTAAATAGCTGCTTTGCAAATTTACTTCAGTTTTTTTATAGTAAAACGCTAATATTTTGTTTGTGATTCATTCTTGTGGAGGTCACTCGCCTTTCCTCTCATTAACGCTAGCTGTCACTAAAACACCATACACCACCCTTCACCTCACTCACACACCAGGAAAAAAGACATAAACCTTTATTAAAAGGCGGTTGCGTCTTAGTGCCGGCTAAAGATTTATTATGTATCTCTTTACCGAAATTTTTTCCGTCTGACAGGGGTTCGTACTAAATAAAATTAAAAATCTTTTCTTATCTGTGTCGACATGGTTCAAATAATTTCGCGGATCGCCGAGTCGTTCCCTTATCATTCTCATATCTACAAAAGGGTTTTGGTATTCAAATAGGTCATGCGGACCGCTAGCATTCCCTCTTTTTTTTTCTTCTTTACCTTTTGAAAATAAACAAAAAATGAAAAAAAAGACAAAATTTAAAGTTAAAAACCAACATTAATAACCGAAATTGTTTTGAATAAAACCCGGGTAGTGGGAATTACCACCCCCATCTTTCTGTTGCCTTTCTTTTTTCTTACTCTGGCCCTTACGTTATGATCTGGCTCCCCGCTTTAATTGCGTCGGACGACAGGGACCGAGGGAGGACCCTTAGGAATGTGAGAAGGCGTCACGAGATCGCCCTAGGCCCACGGACCAGGATTTTCGTCAGAAAAGGTGTTAAGCTGTCCCATGTAGTGGCGGGCGTTGCCGCCAGCCCCCTAGACCAGCGAACCCGCACCTTTTGCCGCAGGGCCAGCGCCCCAAATGCTGTGCATAGGGCGACGCCTGGCGGACGCCTGCGTCCGGGGAACCCAGGGGTCGTAAAGCGGTTCAGCTGCCCGAGATGCCGCCCCTGCCCGACGCCCGTAGATCCGGAGAAGTTACAGGACGTGTGGACGCGGAAGGACCTGGAAAAAAAATCTGTGGGAGTGTGGACGAGGACCCGCCGAGTTTGGCCTGGGCCAGGACTACGAGGAGGTCAAGACGAATCTGAAATCAAGGAGGACCTGTGCGAGACTTTTGAGGACGGTGGACATCGGGACGAAAAACACCAGGACCAAGAGGAAGGCGACAGGACGAGCAGCCACGAAGAGCACCAGGACGAGCACGAGACGAACGACCAGCCAAAATTAGGTCACCCTTAAGGCCCTCGAGGGCGAGGCGCGAGTAGTGGCCGAGCAATATAAGAGTGGATAAATTTTATTTCTGTTTTCGGATGTGGATAATTCTATTTCGGTTACCCGTGGGCCACGGGCTGTTTTTCCACGTGGATCCAAATGTCCCCAAAAAAAACCCCCCGCTCGCGAGGGCGGGGTCACATTTTATATCTGACCTCGTTTGACCGGGGGTTTGTGCTAAGCTACCACCGCGCTAAGGTCAGCTCCGCCCTCTCTCCGGGGCTGACCATCCTCCCCCCGCGGCCCGATTAAATAGAATTCTCGGTGTTTTATATGCGGGTATAATCTAAAAATAAAGAGTCAAGCCTTGCAATATAAACCCTCTTTCACCCTTGTACTAAGGTGAAGGGCCTTTTTCAGCGTGTGCGTGTGCGTGTGCGTGTGTGTGTGGTGTTTTTGTTACTTGTGTGTGCTTATATAAAATAATATATATATATATATATATAAAATTAATTTTATTAATATTAATATTTTTTATATTCGAAACCAATCGCTAACACTATTCTCTCACTCCCTTTCTGGAACCCTCCCAAAGGGGCTCAAAATTTTCAAAACCCCAAAAGAAAAAAATCCCAAAATAGAAAAAGTTACCAAGGGGGATTAGGGGATTCTTAATAAAATCAAATTTCTTTTTTTTAGATTATAAAATTTCGATAGAGATTTTTTTTAGATTATAAAAATTTTTGATCTAGATTTTTTTTAAATATGCTAAGAATTAGAAATTGAACGTCCTAAGGAATAAATGCTACAAAAACATTGCATAGCAAAATGAAAAGAAAAAGTATGCGGGAAATTTAGTGCTGATAATCTAGAAAAGAAAAGGAGTGAAAATTGCAGAGAATATTTCAAAATCATGCCAGCTGGAAAATGACAGCCTTGTGGTGATCCCCGCTCCAATAGAATTATATATACTGTGTGTATGAAGGATATGTTTAAATGTGTGTGTGTGGTGGTGGTCTGTTGTATATATTATTGTGGTGGTTTGTGGTGTGTGTGTGTGTCTGTATGTAATTGTATGGTGTGTGTGTGTTTTTGTGTGTGTGTGGGGTTGTGTGTGTGTTGTGTGTTTTGGTGTGTGGTGTGGTTGTCTGTATGATTATGATGTTGTGTGTGTGTGGTGGTGTTGTGTGTGTGTGTGTGTGGTGTGTCTGTTTCCCGTCTGTCTGCTGTCTGTCTTTGTCTGTCTGTCGTCTGTCTTATGTATGTGTGTGTGTGGTGTGTTGAAAAAGGAAATTTGAGAACCCTAGAGATAAATGGGTGACTAATAAGATGGAAATGCAAAAAGGGGAAATTAGAAAAAGAACTTACCCACCAAAAGGACAAACACTACCCAAACTTGTTGAAAATTTTGTTTTTGTTACCCATTTTTTATTACGTATTTTTTAATTTTTCGTATAAAAGTTGTTTTTTTTTTTCCTCCAAAGTGGTTTTTTTATATCGTCTTAGTTTGGTTTCCTCTGATGGTTCCACATGGACTTTTGTGATTGGTACCATTTACACATTAAAATATTGTCAAGGCAAGTTATATTACACGTCTATTTTCTGCCTTTTTTTTTGTCTTCGATGACACTTTTTGACGCACCTCAAGTCTTACATATTGTGTCTGATTCTTTTTTTATGACAAGTAATTTTAAATTTGCAAATGAAAGCAAATCGGAATTCATTTTTTTTGTGTATTTGGCAGGACACGAGTACCCGACACATGTAATTGAGCAAGTCTGACAATATTAAATGCAATTACACCACTACAATACAAATGAATTTTAAAAGTAAATCTTTTGGCTTCCGAAATTAGTACTCGTTACTGTTGCAATGATGTAATAATGATAAATCGCATAACGAAAAATGTAAAAAGGGGGAAGTGGCTCGAAATAGGAACAGTAAAGTTTAAGGGAAAGTTGACTGTATACAAACTCAACAGCAACAAACAATGCTCATATCTTTTTTTTTTTTATCCTTTTTTTCCCTTTTGATCTCTCACGTCTTATGACATTCCCTATTTTCCCGGGTGAAAAAAAAGAGAAAAAAAAAAAATATATAACAATCAGTCGTTTAAAATTTTGAAAAAAAAAATACCTTCAGATTAAATACTTAATGTTTACCTAATCCCCTGACCTAATAACAGGCCCTTTCCCAAAAAGTGGTACGCCCCTTGGGAGCCAAGAAAAACGAGCAAAAGGGCCCCAAATTGTACACGTCGTATGTATGTTTTGAGGGACGAGGGCTGGAGTCATAATAGGTCAAAAAAGGGAGTCAACAGGGGGACTCGGTGAGGACCTGCTATCTGGAAAAGATCCTATATGACTTTGGGCCTTGTATTCGCTCACCTATGTTATATGAAGGGTTTTATCACTTTTAAATTTTCCCAGTTTTTCTCTCTCGCGGTAGTGGAAAAAAATTAAATAAAAAAAATTTAAATTAAAATCGATCTAATTGTAAACTTCAAAAAGCAAACCACTATTGGGGAAAAAACCCCTGGCACAAAAACCCCGAACGGGAAAAGACTGCCCAAGGAAAAAACCCCTCACAGGGGGAAAGCCCACTTTGGGTAAAAATTAGCGGGAGGGGGAAAAGACTGACTTCCCCCCGCCTAAAAAACCTTAGGTATACTACAAGGAGTGTGTATTTCCCGGACGAAAAACTGGTTTATTTAAAATCCATATTTTTTTTTCGTTGTTGTCATTGGTTCCCAATACAATACAAAAAAGGCATAAAAGAAAAAAAATGAAAAGGTGATGTCTTTTAAATTTCTTACGGTAAAAACCCTTTCTTTAATCACATAGAAATGATCCTTTTGGAATCTTATTCCATTACATGTGCATAAAAAACCATAAACATAAAGGACAAAACAACACATTAGCAACGTCAATTTAGAAGATGATTGCCTGTTTGTTCCCCAAATTTGGGTTTTTGGTTGTATCATTATCCTTGCACTAATGGAGTTCATTGCTCTAACTGATGTTCATAAAAAATAACAAACCCCTTCCCCCCCGAAGAAAAAGAAAATATAAAAAAACTGTGAATGTTTATTGCCCCCCGGGGAATATCTTTAATCCTCGCTCAAAATTTTATAGTTTATGATTTTTTTGTATTCATTTTTTGGCAATGAATAAAAAAATAAAAAAACTTGAAGGTTTTTTTGGGTAGATTTGTCATTTGGTTACAATTGTCATGCTTTTAAATATATAATTTACTAAAATGGTAGTGTTGTATTTTGATAGAAAAATAAAGCACACACCACACACACACACCAAAACACCAAAAACACACCACCCACACCACACACACACACACACACACACCCACACACACACAAAAACAAACACATACATACATACCCAAAATATAATACGCATATATCACATAAAAATTACCCACACCACACACCACAAACACACACAACACACACACACCAAAAACACCACACACACACACACAATTATATATATATATATATAATATATAATATATATATATATATATAATATATATAAAGTGTGTGTGTGCGTGTATGTGTGGTGTGTGTGTGTGTGTGTGTGTGTGTGGGGTTTGTGCGTGTTGTTTGGGGTGTGTGTTTGGCTGTATGTATGTGCATGTATTATTATGATATATATGTTATACACATATGCAGTGTATGTTAATATATAATATATAAATATTATATATTAAAATAATATATATATAATATATATATACATCATATATATATTATATCATATCATATAAATATCATATATATATATATATTAAAGCAAATATCTATACAATTTTATTATGTAGAATGTATGTTTATACACATAGCAAAATTATAATATATAATTTTATATTAAAATAATAATATATATATTATATATATATTATTATATATATATATAATAATAAGTAATAGATAATACACCCAGGGACTAAGAAAAACACAGTAAATACAAAGGTAAAATTCCCCCCAAAAATAAAGGGACGAAAGCCAAAGAAATTCCGAATCCTTTTTATAGACCGACGCCCCTTAGAGTAAACCAGCAAACGGTGCATAAATAATACGAACCGAAGCGTGTCTTACCGAGAAGGAAGAGAAAACGAGAGAGAAAGACGAAATTCGGGTTTGGGTTTTAATCTCGCGAATTTCTTGACGAAAATTTCCCTTTTTCTCTTTTTGTCCGTGGAGACCTGGACGTTTTTTAATTACGTAACGTACCTTGCGTATCCGTGAAGATGAAAACCCTCACGTTTACAAAAAGGAAGTTTACTTCGATTAGCAATTACTAATTATTGGCGTTCCCATGGTTAGCCGTATAGGGTTACCCCGCCTGGTTGGGCACATATCTCTCCAACGGGGGGTTCGAATCCCAACCACGATCCAAGTTAGGAAGGGCACCTCTCGTGGTAAAGGATACTCACTATCCCGGGTAAGACCTAAAATCCTTCAAAGTCTGCATCGTTGAAACCCTTTGGAAAAAAAAAAAAGTAGAGTGTGAGCAAAACGAAGCAAAGACATATTATTTTTTCTCTTGGAAAAAAAGAGGAAATAACATAGGAAAAAAGCCGAAGGGGTTTGGGATGTTTATTTCACTTGATTGTCCGCTTTTTAACAAAGCTGAGATTTGCAACAGGCGTGAGAGAGAGAGGAAAAAGGGGATTAGAGAGACCAAACAAAAAAAAAAGAAGACTGAGGGGGAAAGAAAGGGAGAATATCGACAGAAAAATATGATAAAGAAAAGTATAAGGACAGATAAATTAAAGGGAAAAGTCGGATGAAAAAGAACAGTAAATAAAATAAACGGAAAATACCACACAGCGAGTGGGGCGGGAACAAGGGTGAGACCAAGAGGAGATGAAAAAGGTTTGCAGAAGTCATTTCCCCCCTTTGGGACTAATTGCGGCTTAGGTGAGTCAGGTGAAGTCAGGTAGGCATCGCTACCCCGACAATAATAAACCCCGAGAAGAATACCGGTGGGAAAGGGAACTAAAAAGAGAGTATATGACTCGGAGTCTCGGGCAGCAAATCACGGGATATTTAAGAGCGCGTGGAAGGGGGTGTCCCTCATGCCAGGAAAAATTTTTGACAAACACTGATCAAAAGGGATGGTAGCGTGGACAGCTGTTAAGGGGTAGAATACAAGGATCACACACGCACGCACGCACCACGCAACACAAAGGAGGATAGAGGGTGTGTGTTGGTAGTCTATATTATATATATCATAAAATATAGATGTTTCCCGTAAAATATGTTTCCCATCGGGGAAGAAAAAAAACAAAAGACTAAAAAAAAACATAATTAGTGAAAAGAAAAAGACATTATTCAAAATGCAATAAACGATAATAAAAGAATAATAAAAAAAAAAAACCACTAATAAAATAAAAATTTGGAATAGATCTAACAAAAAATAGGGGTGGTTGGTAGTTCACAGGGTAACTAACGGGGTGCGTTGTGAAATGGGCCTTTTTGGGTTTCCCTTAAGCAAGGAGTTCCCAAACAACGATCAAGTCATTCTGTTAGGGTGCGAGGTCTTGATTTTAAAATTAGAAATATTGGGGCTATTTTGGATGAAAGTGTCTAAAGGGCTGAGAAGGAGGGTTTACTTAGTTAAAGCCTGCCTAATAGACTTGCCTTTGTTTTCAGTATTTAGTAACAAAACCTCTTTGGGGTTGATTTAACGAAAGGGAAAGGAGGAAAAGACGGAAAAAAGGTATATCACATTCGTTCTTTTGGGGTTGCTCTTTCCTATATCTAAAAAAAAAAAAAAAAAAAAAAAGCCGATAGGTTAATTTAAAAGAAAGGAAAAAAAAACGAACCGATAAATTTTTAAAGGATAGGAGTGTTTTAGGTTTTTTGCTTTTAATGTTGCTGACTGTGGCATGTAGGTTTTGGGTTTAGAATTTGAAACCCAATGACGATGGCTTTATAAATACGTAAGTGGGAACTAATATGAAGTGAAACACTCCTTTCACACACACACACAACACAACACACAACACACACACACAACACACAACCCCCACATTATATTTATATTATTATATATAATATATATTATATATATATATAATATTATATATTTAAACTATATGTAATTTTTTTTGATAACATATTCTATATTATATATAATATATATATATATTATTATATATATATATTATATATATATATATATATATTGGTTGTTGTTGGTGGTTGGTGGTGTGTGTGTGTGTTTATTTTTTTTTGAGGTAATATATTTTTTATATTATATATTATATATATAAATATATATTAATATATATATTATATATATTATATTTTTTTTTTTTTTTTTTTTTTTTTTTTATTACTTTAATATTTATATAAAATATAATTTTATATATATATAAATATATATATTATATATTTATTTTTTATGTATGTATATGGTTTTTAAATTTTATATATATATATTATATATATATTATATATAATATATATTTATATATTTTATTATTAAATATATAATAAAATATATAAATATATTATATATTTTATATTTATTAATAAAATTTTATAAATTTAATATATATATATATAATAATTGGGTGTGGTGTTGTGTGTGTGTGGGTGTGGGATAAATTATATATATAATTATTATTATATATATATTTTTTATAAATTATATTATAATATATATATATTTTATATTTTTTTTTTTTTTTTTTTTTTTTTTTTTTTAAATTTAAAAATATACTAAATTATAATTAAAATATTATATATATAATAATATTATTATATATTAATATTAAAATATATAAAATTTAAAGATATATTTATAATTAAAATATATATATATATATATATATATATAAAAATATATTATTAATAGTTTGCAGTAATATTTTGCATAAAATGTTTTTTGTAAAACACACACACACACACACCCACGGGCACACACACACACACCACAACCCCCAGATATATATTATATAATTATATTAATAATAATATATAATATTATATATATAATATATAATTTATATATATTTTATATTAAATTTTTTAAAATATATATATATATATATATATATATATATATATATATATTAATATATATAAAAATATATATAAAATATATATTAATATATATATAAATATATATATATATATTTTATATATTATTATATTCTGTGTGGTGTGTGTGTGTGTGTGTGTCCGTGTGTGTGTGTGTTTTGGTTTTTTATACATACAAACATATTCTGCAAATTTACTGAAACTTATTATTTTATATATTTTTATAATATATATATATATTTTTTTATTAATCTTTTTTTTATTGTATTATTATATTTATATATTTAATTTTATTTTATTTTAAAATTTTTTGAATGTTTTTAAATTTAAAAAAAAAAAAAAAAAAAAAAAATTATTATATTTTTTATATATTTTATATTATTTTATATTATTTTTTATTATAATTATCTTATACACCCCCCCACCCCCCCACACACACACACACTATATATTTTATATTTTTAATTATTTATATTATATTTTTAAAAATTATATAATCTATATATTTATATTAAAATTTTATAAATTTATTATATTATTTATTAAATATTATATTTATTTATATATTATTATTTTTAAATTTAAAAATAATAAAAAAAAAATTTTTAAAATTTTTTTAAATATATTAATTTTAATATTTTTATATATATATTTAATACGTTTTTAAAAACTATACTACTCATACATATTTATACTATATTATATATATTATAATATTATTATTATATTTTATTAAAATTTAAAGTTATAAAAAAAAAAAAAAAAAAAAAAATATTTATAAATTAAAATATTATTATTATATTATATATTTTTTATATATATTATTTTATTACACATTTATACCACACCACCACACACCCACCACACCACACACACACACATATTTATTATAATATAAAATATAAATATATAATTATATATATACAAATATATACTCAAAAATAAAACACACACACCACAACCCCACCACACACACACCACAATTTTAAAATATATAAATTTTAAAATAATAAAATATATATATATAATAATATATATATAATATTATATGCAAAATGTATATGCAAAATACATAACATATTGTATATAAATATATTAATATATAATTTTAATTTAAAATATATATATAATATATATATTTATATAATATATGTGTGGTTGGGGTGTTTTGTGTGTGTGTGTGTATGTGTGTGGGTGTGGTGTTGGGTGTTTTACTTCATTTTTTCCCTCTTACGTTTTTATAAACCCCATCGTCTTTGGGTGTCAAAGTTCTAAACCAAACCTACATCTGCCAAGTCAGAAACATTAAATGCAAATCCAAAAAACCCTCCACCCAAAAAACATATTATCGTTTCGTTTTCTTTTCCCCTTTTTTTATATAATCAAACACTATCGGCATTTTTTTTTTTTTTTTTTTTTTTTGAGATATAGGAAAGGAGAACCCTCAACAATAAACAAAAGTGATATCCTTTTTTTACCTGCTTATTCTCCTTGTACCTTACGTTAAATCAACCACTGTGGTTTCGTTTTCTAAACTACTAACACAAAGGCAAGTCTATTAGGAAGGCTTACGCTAATAAACCACCTTCTCAGCCTTTGCACACTTTTCATCTTATAATGCCTTTCAATATTACTAATTTTAAAAACAAAACCCCGCACCCTAACAGAATTGACTTGATCTTGTTGGTAAAACCTTGTCTAAGGAAACCAAAAATGGGCCCATTTAAAAACTGCCCCCCGTTTGTTTCCATGTGAACTACAACCACCCCTATTTTTAGTTAGTATCTATTACCAATTTCTATTTTTCTAGTGTGTTTTTTATTTTATTATTCTTTTTTCTTTTTATTGCTTTAGAATAATGTCCCCTTTTTTTCATTTAACACTAAATTTTGATTTTTTTTCAGTTTGTTTTTATTTTTCTTCCCTGATTGGGAAACATATTTCTACGGAATCATCTATATTTATGATATATATAATTTTAAAACTACAATACAACACACGCTCTATCTCTCTCTTTGTTGTGCGTGCGTGCGTCGTGCGGTGGCATCTTGTTTCTACACCTTAACAGCTGTCCCCCGCATCCATTCCTTTGATCAGTGTCTTGTCAAAAATTTTTTCCTGGCACTGAGGGACACCCCCTTCCACGCGCTTTTAAATATCCGTGATTTAGCTGCCTGAGACTCCGGTGAAATTACGTCTCTTTTTACGTCCGTTTCCCACCGGTATTCTTTCTCGGAGTCATTTATTGGGGGATGAGCATGCCTCACCTGACTTCCCCTGACTCACCTAGCCGAATTAGCCCAAGGGGGGAAATGATTCTGCTAACCTTCCCCCCTCTTGGTTCTCACCCTTCGTTCCTGCCGCCCTGTCTGTGTGGTATTTCTCCATTTATTCTATTTACTGTGTCTTATTCATCCATTTTTCCGTTTAATTTATTGACCCTTTATACTTATTTTTTATCTTTTTTCTGTCATATCTTCCCCTTTCTTTATTCAGCCCTTCTTCTTTTTTTTTTTGTTTGTCTCTCTAACTCCCCTTTCCTCCTCTCCACTGTCCATGTCGCAAAACTCATCTTTGTTTAACAGCTGAAATCAAGTGAGAATAAACATCCCAAAAACCCTTTGGCGTTTTCCAGTTTTTTTTCCTCTGTTTTTTCCAAGAACAAATCATATGTCTTTTTCTTCAGTTTTGCATCACCCTACTTACTTTTTTTTTCCCAAAAGGGGTTTTAACGAGCAGACTTTCGAAAGGGTTTTTTGGTCTTTTCCGGATAGTGATATCCGTTTCCCCGAGAGGCTGCCCTTCCCAAATTCGGATCGTGGTTGGGAAATTTGAACCCGCCCCCTTGGAGAATTGTAGTCCCAAACCGGGGCGTAATCCCTATAGGGCTCAACCTGGGAAAAGCCAATAAATTTTGTAATTGCTAATCGAAGTAAAAAATTTCCTTTTTTAACGTGAGGGCTCTTCTCTTTACGGACCTACGCCCGGTACGTTTCGTAAATTTGAAAACGTACGGGGCTCCCGGGCACAAAGAGTTAAAGGGGAAAATTTGTCACGTAATTTGCGAATTCAATCCAAATCGAATTTTCGTCTTTTCTCTTTGTTTTTTCTTCCTTTTCGGTAAGTACACGCTTCGGTTTGTATTTTTTATGCAGCCGTTTGCGGGGTTTCTCGTAAAGGCGTCGGGCTAACAAAAATTTGGGTTCGTGAATTTTTGTTGGGTTTCTGTGCCTTAGTTTGGGAGGAAATTTACCTTTTTATTTACTGTGTTTTTTTTCTGTCCCTTTGTGTGTATCTATCTTCTATCTAATTTTATTATATATATATATTATTTTATATATATATATATAAAATAATATATAATATATAATTAATATATTTATATATGCTATGTGTTACTAATACATTCATACTACATACAATGTTAGATTGTATGAAATATAATATATATATAATATTATATTATATATATAATATTATAAAGTATTTATAAATTATATATATATTAATATATATATATATATTTATATATATATTTTATATACTACACATGCTATGTGTATTTAAAATATTACATACAACATACTGCACATACATACATGCACTACACACACAACCACACCACGCCACACAACACACACACACACACCACCACACACCACACATACAGCACACACACATTATATATATATATTATTTTTATATATATATATATATATATTATATATATATATATATATATGTGTGGTGTGTGTGTGGTTTTTGGTGTGTTGTGGTGTGTGTGTGTTGTGTGTTGTGTGTGAGTGTGTGTTAAAATTTCTATGTTTATAGCGTATTATATTGTGGTATTAGTATGTGTTTGTGTTTGGTGGTGGTGGTGGGTGTGTGTGTGTGTGGTGTGTGTTGTGTGTGTGTGTGTGTGTGTGGTGTGTGTGTGGTGGTTTCTTTATTTTTCTATCAAAAAAAACACTACCATTTTAGTATAATTTTATATATTAAAGCATGCTTGTACCGAAATCAAATTATCCAAAATCCTTCAAGTTTTTTATTTTTTATACATTGCCAAAAAAATGAAAACAATACAAAATCATAATACTATCAAATATTTTATGCAGGATTTAAAAGTATATTTCCAGGCAATAAACTTCAACTGTTTATTATATTTTCTTTTTTTCAGGGGGGAAGAGGTACGTTTTTGTTATGAACATCAGTAGAGCATGAATCATTTAGTGCAAGGGATAATGATCAACCATAAAACCAATTGGAACGTAAAAGGCCCAAAACTATTTCTAAATTACGTTGCTAATCGTGTTGCTTTTCCCTTTTTGTTTTGGGGTATTTTAGCACATGTAATGGAAGAAAGATTCCCTAAAAAACTCATTTTTTATGATATTAAAATCAAATTATTTTCCGTATAGTAATTAAAGACTCCCATTTCTATTATTTTTCTTTCTATGCCTTTATTTTAGTATTGGAACCAATGACAACACGAAAAAAATATGGAGTGTTAATATAGACCCGTGTTTCGTCCTGGAATACACATACTCCTTTGTTAACTAAAGGGTTTTTTTAGGGGTGGGAAATCAGTCATTTCCCCCGCCCTAATTTTTGCCAAGTGGTTTCCCCGTGAGTGGGTTTTTCCCTTTGGGAGCTTTCCCCCTTCGAGTTTTGTGCCAGTGGGGATTTCCCAACTAGTGGTTTGCGGGGTTTAAGTTTACGATTAATCGATTTTATATTTAAAAATTTTTTTGTTATTTAATCTTTATCACTACTCGCGATGGAAGGAAAATAGGAAAATTTTCAAATGATTAACCCTTCATATGAAATATAGGGGAGCTGAATCAACGGCCAACGTTATAGGCCTTTCCAGATAGCGGTCCTCACCGAGTCCTCCTAGTTTTCCCCTTTTTGACCCATTAGTGACTCTCAGCCCCTCGCTCCCCCAAAAACATACTATACGACGTGTACAATTTGGCCTTCATGCTCGTTGTCTTTCCCCCGAAGGGGTACCACTTTCTGGAAATGCCATGTTATTAGGTCAGGGATTAGGTAAACATTAAAGTAGTAAGCTGAATGGAATTCTTTTTTTTTACATATAACACGATGATTTTTATATATATTTTTTTCTTTCTCTTTTTTTCACCACTGAAGATAGGAATGCCCCAAAAAACAAGAGATCAAAGGGAAAAAAAAAAAAAAAAAAAACGATATAGAGCATTGTTTGTTGCTGTTTTAGTTATATACAGTCAAAAATTTAACCCTTATCTTCACTTTCCTATTTTCGAGACCACTCTCCCCTTTTGACACTGCTTCGTTAAGCGTTTATCATTTTTATCATCTTTTGCAACAGAAACAGAGTATAATTTGGGAACCCAAAAAATTATTCATTTTTAATATTCATCGTTTGTAGCGGTTATTGCATTTAAATATTGTTGTACTTGCACAATTACATTTTCAGGGTACTCGTGTCCATGCCCAAATACACAAAAAAAAGAATTCCGTTTGCGTTCATTTGCAAATTTAAAATTACTTGTCATAAAACAAAAAGGAATCAGAACAAAAATTAAAACTTGAGGGGCGTCATAAAGTGTCTCGAAGACAAAAAAAAAACAGGCAGAAAAATAGACGTGTTTAAAATAACTTGCCCTTTACAATTTTTAATGGTTTTGCGTACCAAAACACAAGTCCCATGTAGGGAAACCGTCAAGGAAAACCCCAAAATAAGACGTCTACAAAAAACCCCATTGGAGGTAAAAAAAATCAAAATTATACAGAATAATTGAGAAATACTTTAAAAAAAAGCGGTAACAAAAAAAAAATTTTCGAACAAGTTATGTGGTAGCTGTTTTGCTTCCTTTGGATAGGTAATTCTTTTTTTTTTAAATTCCGTTTTGCATTTTTCCTCTTACTAGTCCCCCTTTTCTTATGGTTTCAGAATTCCCTTTCACACACACACCAAAAACACACATACATACAGACAGACAGACAGACAGACAGCCCACACCACCAACACCCACACACCACACACACACACACACCACCACACACACACACACATCATATTACATACAAACACACCCCACACAACACACACAAAAACCCTACATTATACATACAGACCACACCACACAACAAAATTTAAACATAACCTTCATACACCAAAGTATATATATATTCTCTTGTGAGCAGGATCACCACACAGGAGTCATTTCCAGCTGGCAGTCTTGAAAAATTCTCTGCTTCTTCACTCCTTTTCGTTCAAATTTATACAGCACAAAATTCATCGTACATTTTTTTCTATTGCTATGCAATTTATTTTAGCATTTTTTCCTTGGGGCACGTTTCAAAGTATTCTAATTCTCTAGCACTTTTAAAAAAAATCTAGATCGAATTTTTAATCTAAAAAAAATCTCTATCAAATTTTTTTAAAATCAAAAAAAAAAGAAATTTGACTTTTTTAAAGATCTCCAAATACCCCTTTTGGTAAGTTTTTTTTTGGGATTTTTTCTTTTTGGTTTGAGACATTTGAGCGCCTCAGGAGGGGTCTCCAAAAGTGGTGTAGAGAAATAGGATGTTAGCGATTGGTTTCGATATATATATTATATATATATATATAATATATAATAATATAATTTTATATAATATTATATATAAACACACAAAAGTCCCCACACCCCCCAACACACACACGCACAGACACGCCCGCTGAAAAAGGTTCACCCCTTAGACAATGGTGAACAGGGGGGTAGTTATCTTCTAACGGCTTGACTTTTTTATTTTAGAGTTGATACCACGCAGTATAAACACCGAACATGTTATTTAATCGGGCGCGCGGAGGTATGGTCGCTGCCGGGAGAGAGGGCGGAGCTGACCTTAGCGGGTGGTGTTTAGCACGAACCCCCCGGGTCAAACGAGGTCAGATATAAAATGGACCCCCGCCCTCGCTGAGCGGGTGGTTCTTATTTGGGACATTTGGATCCACGGGGGAAAACACCACGTGGTCCCTGGAACCGAAATAAAATTTTCCACATCCTGAAACAAAAAATAAAATTTATCCCATCTTAATTGCTCGGCCACCTCTCGCGCCTCCCTCGAGGCGCCTTAAAGGGTACCTAACTTGGTGGTGTTCGTTCTCTCGTCGTCCGGTCATCTTCGTGGCTGCCGTCCCTGTCGTCCTCATCCTCTTGTTCCCTGGTGTAACTTTTCGTCCTCGATGCCACACGCCCTAAAAAGTCTGCACAGGTCCCCCTTTGCTTCAGATTCTCTTACCCTCGTGCCCTGGCCCAGGCTAACTCGGCGGCGTCCTCGTCCACACGCCTCAAAACCCGTCCGGGTCCTTTTTGCGTCCACACGTCCTGTAATCTTCGTCCGATTAGGGGCGTCGGGGCGGGGGCGGCATCTCGGGCAGCTGATCCTGGTTACGAGCCCCTGGAGTTGCCCGGATCTGCAGGCGGTCCCCCCGCGTCCCCTTGCCAGCTTCTGGGGCGACGGGTCCTGGGGGAAAAAGGTGCGGGTTCGCTGGATCTCGGGGAGTCGGGCAGGCAACGCCGTCCACTACACGGGGACACTTAACACCTTTTTGAGAAAATCCTGGTCCGTGGGCCTATGGCGATCTTGATGAGTCCTTCTCACAGCACCCTAAGGTCCCCCCTCGGTGCCGTGCGGTCCGACTGAAATAAAAAGTCGGGGACCAGATCAACACGTAAGGGCCAGGTAAGAAAAAAAAAGGAAAGGAAGAGGGGGTGGTAATTCCCACTAGGGTTTTTCATAAAAATTTACGGTTTTTAAATTTTGGGTTTTTAACTTAATTTCGTTTTTTTTTTTCATTTTTGTTTTATTTTCAAAAAGGTAAAAAAGAAAATAGAAGAGGGGATGTCAGTAGGGGTCCGCTAGCCTATTTGAACTACCAACCCTCGATGATAGAGAATAGATAAGGGAACGACATCGGCGACCGCGAAGATCATTTGAACCATACCCCCCCGTCACCAGAAAAAGAAAAATGAACTTGTACTTTATGTACAAAACCACTCGTCACGAGGACAAATTGCGGTAAAGAGAACATAATAAATCTTTACGCCGGCACTAAGACAGCAACCACCTTATTAATGAAAGGTTCAGTGTCTTTTGCCCTGCGTTGTGGTGGGTGAAGGTGTGTGTGTATGCGTGTTTGGTGAAACCCTAGCGTTAAGGAAAGGGAAAGGCGAGGACCCACACAGAGAATAATCACAAAAACAAATATTAGCGTTCACTATAACAAAACTGAAGTAAATTTTTCAAAACTAGTATTTAAGATTTTTTCAACCCACATTGAATTTAACATTAAATATGCGACAATGTCGCATGAAGAATGGTGACATGAAAAAATTTTGCCAAATTTTTTTTTTAAGAAATCTTTTCGGGGGGAGAAATCTGAACTGCCGAAGTCATGTCTAGCTTTGCACGTCAACTTCAAAAAAACTCAAAAACGGGGGGGTCCTAACCCCAAAAGCCGTAATTGAAGCGACTCGAGCCAGGAAATTAAAAACCCTGCCTCTTTGCTCGTAATGGGGGCCCCGCAAAAATTTCCCAAGGATATATAAAAATTTTACGAATCACACAAACGCTTGGGGGTACCCAAAACATGCAAGCCTTCAAGTGGGGAGAAAGGGTGATTAATAAGCAAAAATGATTCTAGCTCAAAACCCCAGTCCTACATTTAAATTTCGGCATAAACCCCGGTTTACACCCACTCAAAGGTGCCGAAAGAATAACTTCGGTTTATTGCACCCACTTTCAACGACGGAGCGCAGATCTATTAGGCGTTTACCCCACCCCGGGGGAAAAATCGGTCATTCTGTCACTGTGATATGGGGGAAGATCCCACGCTATATTCAAAATAAGGAAAGTAATGAATTTGCGTTAAAGCTTGTTCTAGCACCGATAGAACTGTCACCAAAAAGCAATTAAAATTATGGGAATTCCCCGGCCCTCAACCAAAAACAACCAATTTCAAGGGGGAAACCCAAACGGTCATTTGACCTACCCCGCCCCACCGCCGGGAAAAGAGAAAGTGAGGCGGTCAAGACGGGGGGAAAAAAGACCTTTTCTCTTCCCAAGTGACCGAAGTGAAGAAAAGGGAGGTCAGGTCGGGGGGGAGGTTAGGAAAAGAGATAAAATGAAATGAATTTGTGATAAAATAAAAACACGAAAAGCGTAAATTTGTTGCAGATGAAACAAAATAAATCTCTAAAAACGAGAGAAAATAATTAAATTACTTAAAATAACGAACGTATTCATGTTTATTTGGTCACATATCGACCGCACGGAAATGCGATCTGAGGGTTTTAAAAATAGTGGAGAAAAGTGCCATTTGCTGTCATTAGCCCTTTTTAAACCCCAACAAAAAACAAAGGCTTAACCATGTATGGGGGAAAAGGAAAGGGAAAAAAAATAAGAAAAGGGGGCCAAACGTGTACTTACGGTTTTTTTTTTTTAGCCAGTCTTTAAGCGGTCGAGCGGTTTTCTTCGGGGTGGTGTTCCGTGTTGCAGCCAAAAGGAGCAACGGCCCTGCTGCCCCCCTTTGTAAAAGGGCTATGGTACTCTAGTACAGGGCTGACAAGGGCCAAAAAACACGTAAAAGGGGGGAACACACGCTACGACGACCTACGACTTGTCTAAAGGGTTAAAAGCGCCGCGCGGAGGGCACGGCCACTGCCCGGGGAAGAGGGCGGGGTGACCTTTCCGCGCTGTCGCTGGCGACGGACTCCCGGTCAACGGGTCAGATATAAATGTGACCTCCGCCTTCGCGAGGGGGTTCTTATTTGGGACATTTGGATCCACGTGGAAAAAAGCCCGTGGCCACTGGTAAACCCAATAGAATTATCCACCCTGTAACGAAATAGAATTATCCCATTTATACACGCACACGCACACGCACACGCACCGCACACACACACACACACACACACACACACACACAAACCCACACCACACAACACAACACACACGCACACACACATGCCCCACCACACACCACACACACACACCACACCCACACACACACACACAAAATTTAGAGAGAGAGAGAGAAAGAGAAAGAGAAAGGGGGGAGAGAGAGAGAAGAGAGAGAAGAGAAGGGGAGAGGAGAAGAGAGAGAGAGGAGAGAGAGGAGGAGAGAGAAAAACAAATGTTAGACTTACAAATTAACTTAATGCATGTATGCGAGTGTGAGCACATTATTAAATAAATTTAGAGATAGAGTCAGAGATAAAATATTAGACAAAGCAAGTAGGCACGAGAAAAAAAAACCCTTTAAAAACCCGGAGAAATGGGGAAATGGCACGAAACGTTTCGTCTACCCAAGTGGGGCCGTGACCCTAACCCCAAAGTTTTTTTTTTTTTAGTACCAATCCCTTTTATCCAAGCAAAAACTGCTTTTTTGGGGCCTTTAAAACCCTTTAATATTCAAGGAAATATTAACCCCGCTTTGTTTGTGGGTACCGTTTAGCGTTCAACGAAAATTCCAACCTTTTTTTCTTCTTGCGTAGTACTAGGAAGCGCAACTTATTAAAAAAGCTTCTAGGAAAAAAGGGGAAAAAAGTATATTTGGGAGAATATGTCGCAATTTTTGGAAAAACCACGATGCTCTCAAATAAAACTTTATGTTTTTATTTTGTTCCCAGTGTTTTGGTATGAAATCCGCAACCCAAAAATGATTAGATAGCAAAGCGTATGATTCTTTTTCTCCCCCTCTTTCTGTTTTTTTTTTTTTTTTTCCCTTTCTTTTTCTTCTTTTTCTTTTTTTTTTACCTTTTTGCTTTTTTCTTTTTTCCCCCTTTTTTTCTTTTTCTTTTCTTTCCCTCTTTTTCTTTTTTCTTTTGTTTCTTTGTCTTCTTTTTTTTTCTTTGTTTTCTTTTTTTTTTTTTCTTTTTTTTTTTTTCTTTTTTTTTTTTCTCCTTCTCCTTCTCCTTCTCCTTCTCCTTCTTCTCCTTCCCTTCCCTTTCCTTCTCCTTCTCCTTCTCCTTCCCCTTCCCCCCCCTTTCCTTCTCCTTCTCCTTCTCCTTCCCCTCCTCCTCCCCCTCCTCCCCCTCCTCCGCCTCCCACTCCTCCTCCTCCTCCTCCTCCCTCTTCCTCCCCTCCTCCTCCTCCTTTCCTTTTTCTTGTTCTTCTCTTCGCTTCCAAACACTCGACTATCGCAAGGGTTTTCGTTTCCTCCGGGGCATACTTGGATTTGAAACCTGCCTCGGTTTTCCGTGTTCTCCCTTGGAACCCCTTTTTTGGGTTTTTTTTTGGATCCGGTCTCGAATTTTATTATGATATGTATACTAAATGCGTAATATATATATATATATATTAATATATATATATATATATTATATATATATATATGTATATATAATATATATATAAAATATATATCTATATTATATTATAATATATATATTATATATGTGTGTGTGTATATATTATATATATATGCATTAAACATATATATATATATTATTATATATATTATAATATATAAAATATACACCCTTATATAATTTATTTTATATTACTATCTATATTATATTATTATATATATTATATATATATATGCGCGCACACACACCACACACACACACACCCAACACACCCACACACACCCACACACCCCACCACACACCACACACACACCACACACACACATACCATAATTATATATATATGTATATATATATATATATATGAATTGATCTATTTATATTATATATTATATATATATATATATATAATATATATATATACTATATATATATATATATATATATATTATATATATATATATATAATATTATATATATATATACATATAATATATATTTATGCCATCAACGATGCGATGTTTGACGAACTACTTCGACTTGTGTGTGTGTGTGTGTGTGTGTGTGTGTGCACCTGAATATGTCTGTATGGGTTTTTTGTATATATATACATATATATATATATATTTTAAAATATATAATATATATATATATATATGTATATATATAAAATTTTATATATTATAAAATATATATATATATATATATATATATATGTATATAACTAAATGTATGTATATGTCATGATATGTATACGAACATATTGTATACATATATAAGATAGAAGTAGATATATAGATATAAACATATTTGTGATATATATATATATATATATATATATATGTATATATATATATATACATATTATCTATATGTATGCATATATGTATATGTATATATGTATCATGATATTATGTATATCTATATACATATATATATTCATATATGTATATATGGGATATATGTATATATACATATATATCTATATATAAGTATATATGTATATAAATTTTTTTATAAACATACATTATATGTATATATACACATTAATCATCATCATTTTAACGGTAGGTTCATGTCTGAGCCGCCGTGGTCACGCATGATACTCAATTGCAGCCTTCACGTTGTGATGCTCTTGGAGTGAGTACGTGGTAGGGTCCCCAGTTCCTTTCCACGGAGAGTGCCGGTGTTACCTTTTTTAGGTACATTTTCTCTTATTTTACGGGCTGGACAGCATGACTTTAGCTGGCTTGCCACCCAGTGGTAGGCAGGCAATCGAGGGTTTGGGAAAAGGGGGTTCCGTTTCCAAGGGAACAACGCGTTTCGGGGTTCCCCGGTTTTTTGGGAACTTTCCGAACCCTTCGAACTCAGGATTGGGGGG
>NW_023658113.1:0-12500 GCF_015228065.2 Penaeus monodon
ATAATAACGTTCATAATCATTATTTATATCATTATTTCAATTAATATCGTTATTTACTTTAATTACGTACTGTTATAATAATTATTTTTAAAATCTATACTACCAGTAAAAATAATAATAATGATAATAATAAAAATAAAGTAATATTAATAGCAATATTAGAACAAGTAGTATTATTATAATTATACTTATTATATTATTATTATTATTATTACAGTATACTAATATATTTTTTCGCAATAATACTAATAATTAAAGTAATAATAATAATGATAATAATAATAATAATAATATAATAATAATAATATAATAATAATGATAACATGATGATAATAATGATCATAGTAATAATATTAATTATCACAAATGTTATCCAAATTCTCTTTATTCTACTTTTATCATCATTATTGTCATGATAATAGAATTTTGGTAAATTATATCATTATTACCCTAAATAATGACCAGAATCATAATGAATGGAAAAAACGTCATTTTCGAGTCTACTCTCAAAAGGCTATATTTCGCTAGATTTGGCGCTTTTTCCTTTGGGATTTTTTTCTTTTCCTTTTTTTTTTATATATAGGGACACAATTCCTGTTATTCATCATTATTATCATGATTCATCATATTATTTATCGTTATCATCATCATTATCATCATTTCATCATTTCATCATCATTATCATCATTATTGCAATTATATCATGCATTATTGCAATTATTATCTATTATTCATATTTCAAGTTATATATATGATTTTACATCTATACTAATAACAACTACCCAATAATAATCGTAATAACAATAATAATAACCATAATAAAGTTTCATAATCATTATTTATAATCATTATTTCAATTAATACGGTATTCCTGTAATTATTACTGTTTAATAATTATTTTTTACAATTATACTACAGTAAAAATAATAGAATGATAATAAATAACAATAATAAATTAATAACAATATTATAACAATTTTTTGTATTATTATACTTATACTTATTATTATTATTCTTTGTTATTTATTACAGTATAATATATTTTTTTGCAATAATACTAATATTAAAGTTTAATAATAATAATGATAATAATAATAATAATAATAATAATAATAATAATAATACTAATAATAATAATTAATAATAAATAATAATAAATAATGATAATAATAATGATAATGATGTAATATGATACTAGTAATAATATTAATAATCATCAAATGTTATCCAAATTCTCTTTATCTCAATTTTATCTCATTATTGTCATGATTAATAGAATTCTGGTACATTATTATCATTATTACCCTAATAATTGCCAGAATCATCAAATGAATGGAAACAAACGTCATTTTGGAGTCCTACTCTCAAAAGGCTTATATTTCGCTAGATTTTGCCGCTTTTCGACTTTGCGGAATTTTTTTCTTTTACCGTTTTTTTTATTTTAATATATGGACACCAATTCCTGTTCTTATATCATTATTATCATGATTATCATCATTATTATCGTATCATCATCATTTACCATCATTATCATCATTATCATCATCATTATCATCATTATTGCAATGATTATCATCCTATTGCAATTATATTCATTATATTGCAATTATTGCAGTTATAATATATAATTTTACATATATACTAATAACAACTACAATAAGAATAGCAATAACAATAATAATAAACAAGAATAAACGTTTCTATGAATCATAGCTTTATATCAATTCATTTCACTTAATATCGTGATTACTGTAATTATACTGGTTATAATAATTATTTTTACCAAATTATACTACCAGTAAAAATAATAATAATGATAATAATAACAATATAATATTAATAACATATTATAAAAATTAGTTTATTATAATTATACTTATTATTATATTATTGTTATTATTACAGTATAATATATTTTTGGCAAAATTACTAATAATTAAAGTAATAATAATAATGATAATAATAAGTACTAATAATAATGATAATAATAATAATAATAATATAATAATAATAATAATACTAATAATAATAATAATAATAATAATACTAATAATAATAATAATAATAATGATAATAATGATGATAAAATGATAACTAGTAATACATATTAATAATCATCAAATGTTAATCCAAATTCCTCTTTATTCTCACTTTTCATCATTGTTGTCATGATTAATAGAATTCTGGTAATATTATCATTATTACCTAATAATTGCAGAATCATCGAATGAATGGAAAAAAACGTCATTTTGGAGTTCTACGCTCAAAAGGCTATATTTCGCTAGATTTTGCGCTTTTCGACTTTTGGGATTTTTTCTTTTACCTTGTTTTTTTATTATATATGGGACACCAATTCCGTTATTATATCATTATTATCATGATTACTCATTATTAGCGTTATCATCATTCATTATCATTGATCATCATAATATCATCATTATTGCAATTATTTCATCATTATTGCAATATTATCATTATTATTGCAATTATTGCCAGTTTAATATATACATTTTACATCTATACTAATAAAAAACTACACAATAATAATAGTAATAACAAAATAATAACAATAATAAGGTTCTATACTCATTATTTATATCATTATTTCAATTAATATCGGTATTACTGTAATATATTACTGTTATAATAATATTTTACAATTATGACTACCAAGTAAAACATAATAATGAATGATCATAATAACAATAATAATATTAATTAACAATATTATAACCAATTAAGAATTATTATAATTATACTTATCTATTATTATTATTGTCATTATTACCAGTTATATATATTTTTTTGCAATAATACTAATAATTAAAGTAATAATAATAATATAATAATAATTAATAATAATAAATAATAATAATAATAATAATAATAATAATAAGAATAATAATAATAATAATAAAATAATAATAATAGTAATAACAATATTAATAAATAATTAATAATGATAATAATGATGATAATAATGATAATAGTAATAATATTAATAATCATCAAATGTTAGCCAAATTCTAAATATTCTCACATATATCATCATTATTGTCATGATTAATAGAATTCTGGTAATTATATCCCCTATTACCCTAACAATTGCCAGATCATCAAGTGAATGGAAAAAACGTCATTTTGGAAGTCTGCTATCAAAGGGATTATTCGCTAGATTTTAAGGCTTTTCGATTCGGGATTTTTTTCTTTTACCTTTTTTTTTATTATATATGACACAATTCCTGTTATAATCATCATTATGTATCATGATTATCATATTATATCAGTATCATCATCATTATCATCATTATCATCATTATACATCAACATTATCTCTTATTCAATATTATCATAATATTGCAATTATTATCATTATTATTGCAATTATTGCAGTTAAATATATAATTTTACCATCTATACTAAATAAACAACTACAATAACAATAGAATACAAATAAATAACAATAATAAAACGTGTCTATAATCATGATTTATATCATTATTTCAATTAATATAGCTTAATTACATGGCAATTATTACTTTTATAATAATTACTTTTACAATTATACTACCCGTAGAAATAATAATAATGATAAGAAGAATCAATAATAATATTAATAACAATCTTATAACAATTAGTATTAGGTAAATTATATTATTATTATTATTATGTTATTATTTACAGTTACAATATATTTTTTGGAATAATACTAATAAATTAGAAAGTAAGAACTAATAATGATAATAATAATAATAATATAATAATATAATATAATAATTAATAATAATAATAATAATAATAATAATAATAATAATAATTAATAATAATAATATATAATTATAATACGATAATAATGATGATAATAATGATAATAGTAATAATATTACTAATCATCAAATGTATCCAAATTCTATTATCTCATTTTATCATCATTATTGTCATGGATTATGAATTTGTGAATTAATTATCATTATACCGAATAAATTGCCAGAATCATCACATGAATGGAAAAAAAACGTCTTTTGGAGTCTAATCTCATAAGGGCATATTTCGCTAGATTTTGCCGCTTTTTCGACTTTTGGGATTTTTTTCTTTTACCTTTTTTATTATATATGGAACACAATTCCTGTTATTAATCATCATTATTATCAGATTATTCCTCATATTATCGTTATCCATCATCATTATCATCATTATCATCATTATCATCAGCATATCATAATTTATTGCAATTAATTATGATCATTATTGCAATTATTATCATTTAATTATTGCAATTTGCAGTTATAATATATAATTTACATCTATAACTGCAATAATTGCAATAATAAGATAATAATTGCAATAATGATGATTAATAATGCAAATAATGATGATAATGATGATGATAATGATGCTAATGCTGTAATGATGATGATAACGATAATAATGATGATAATCATGATAATAATGATGATTTAATAAACAGGAATTGTGGTCCATATATAATAAAAAACGGTAAAAGAAAAAAAATCCCAAAAGTCGGAAAAAGCGGCAAATATAGCGGAAATATAAGCCTTATGAGATAGACTCCAAAATGACGTTTTTTTTTTCCATTCATTGATGATTCTGCAAGATTATGGTAATAATGATAATAATTACGAGAATTTTTATTAAATTCATGACAATAATGTGAAAAATAGTGAGAATAAAGAGAATTGGATAACATTTGCTTGATGATTATAATATATTAGAATTATCATTATTATCATCATTATTATCATATTATAAGTAAATTATTAGTTATTATTATTAGTATTTAATTATGATTATTATTAATTAGATATTAGTATTATTATTAATTATTATTATTATTATTATATTATTATTATTATTATCATATTATTATTACTTTAATTATTAGTATTATTGCCAAAAAAATATATTATAACTGTAATAATAACAAGAATAAAAGAATAAGTATAATTACAATAATACTAATTGTTATAATATTGTTATTAATATTATATTGTATTAATTATCATCTATTATTATTTTACTGGTAGTATAATTGTAAAAATAATTATTATAAAGTAATAATGCAGTAATAACGATATTAATTGAAATAATGATATAAAATAATGATTATAAGAAAACGTTTTAAGTGTATTATTAGTGTATTACTATTGTTATTGTAGTTTATTAGATAAGATGTAAAAATTATATATTATAACTGCAATAATTGCGAATACTAATGAAATAATTGCAAGAATGATGATAATACTTGCAATAATGATGATAATGATGATGATAATGATGGATAATGAGATAAGATGATGATAACGATAATAATGATGATAATCATGATAATAATGATGATAATAACAGGAATTGTGTCCATATATAATAAAAAAAAAGGTAAAAGAAAAAAAATCCCAGAAATCGAAAAAGCCTTAAAATCTAGCGAAATATATCCTTTTGAGAGCAGACTTCAAAATGACGTTTTTTTCCATCCACTGATGATTATGAATTGTTAGGTAAAATGATAATAATTACAGAATTCTATTAATCATGACAATAATGATGATATATAAGTGAGAATAAAGAGAATTGGGATAACATTGAATGATGATTAATATTATTTACTATTATCATTATATCATCATTATTATCATTATGATATTATTAAGATTATATTACTATTATTACTATTATTTTTTAACATTATTATTATAGCTATTATTATATCTTATTATTATTATTATTATATTATTATTATTATTATTATTATTATCATTATTATTATTACTTTAATTATTAGTTATTATTGCCAAAAAAATTATATATATAACTGATAATAATAACATAATGTTAATAATAATAAGTATAATTATAATAATATATATTTTTATAATATTGTTAGCATATTATTATTGTTATTATTACATTATTATTATTTTTACTGGTAGTATAATTGTAAAAAATAATTATTATAACAGTAGAATTACAGTAATAACGATATTAATGAAATAATGATCTAATTAATGAATATAGAAACGTGATTATTGTTATTATTATTGTTATTACCTATTATTATTGTAGTTTTTATTTAGTATAGATGTAAAATTATATATTATAACGCAATATTGCAATAATAATGCTAATATTGCAATAATGATGATAATAATTGCAATCATGATGATAGTGATGATGATAATGATTATAATGATGATGAGATAACGATAATAATGATGATAATCATGATAATATGATGGATAATAACAGGAATTGTGTCCATATATAATAAAAAAACAAGGTAAAGAAAAAAAATCCCAAAAGTCGAAAAGCGGAAAATCTAGCGAAATATAAGCCTTTTGAGCGTAGACTCCAAAAAGACGTTTTTTTTCATTCATTTGATGATTCTGGCAAATTATTAGGGTTAATTTAAAAAAAAAAAAACAATGAAATAATTACCAGAATTCTATTAAATCATGACAAACAATGAGATAAAAGTGAGAATAAAGAGAATTTGGATAACATTTGTGATTATTAATATTATTACTATTCTCATTATTATCATCTTATTATTTATTATTATTTATTAGTATTATTATTATTATTATTATTATTATCATTATTATTATTATTATTATATCATTTATTATTATTACTTTAATATTAGTATTATTGCCAAAAAAATATATTATAAACTGTATAATAACAATAATAATAAATAATAAGTATAATTATACTAATACTAATGTTAGAATATTGTTATTAATATTATTATTGTTATTTTATCATTATTATTATTTACTGGTAGTATAATTGAATAAAAATAATATTTATAACCGTAATAGTACAGTAATAAACGATATTAATGAAATAATGATATAAAGAAATGATTATAGAACGTTATTTGTTATTATTATTGTTATGCTATTAGTATTGTTTATAGTTGTTATTAGTTATAGATGTAAAAAATATTTTATAACTGCAATAATTGCAATAATAATGATAATAATTGCAATAATGATGATAATCATTGCAATAATGATGATAATGAGATGCGAATGGATGTAAGATGGTACTGATGATGATAACGATAATAATGATGATAAATCATTGATAATAATGATGTAATAACAGGAAATTGGTCCATATATAATAAAAAAAAAAAGGTAAAAGAAAAAAAATCCCAAAAGTCGAAAAAAGCGGCAAAATCTAGCGAAATATAGCCTTTTGAGAGTAGACTCCAAAATGACGTTTTTTTCCATTCATTTTGATGATTCTCTGGCAATTATTAGGGTAAATAATGTAATAATTACAGAATTCTATAATCATGACAAATAATGAGGATAAAAGGAGTATTAAAGAGAATTTCGGATAACATTTGTGATTCTTAGTATTTTATTACTATATCATTATTATCATCATATCATTATTATTATCATTCATTCTTATATTATTATTATATTATTATATGATTATTATTATTATTTTATTATCAGTATTATTATTATTATCATTAAATTATTATTACTGTAATTATTAGTATTATGCAAAAACTAGATTATAACTGTAATAATAACAAAAAATAATAATAATGAAAGTATAATTATATAATACTAATTGTTATAATATTGTATTAAATATGATTAGTGTTATTATTATCATTATTATTATTTTTACTGGTAGTATAATTGTAAAAATAATTATTAAACAGTAATAATTACAGTAATAAACGATATTAATTGAAATAATGATAATAAATAATGATTATAGAAACGTTATTATTGTTATTATTATTGTTATTACTATTATGATTGTAGTGTATTAGTATAGATGTAAACCATATATTATAACTGCATAATTGCAATAATAATGATAATAATGCATAAGATGATAATAATTGCAAAATGAGGATAATGATGATTGATAATGATGAAATGATGATAATGATGAGATAACGATAATAATGATGATAATCATGATAATAATGATGACAATAAATGGAATTGTGTCCATATATAATAAAAAAAAAGGTTAAAAGAAAAAATCACCAAAACAGTCCGAAAAAGCGGCCAAAATCTAAGCGAAATATCAGCCTTTTGAGAGTAGACTCGAAAAATGACGTTTTTTTTCCATCATTTGTGATTCTGGCAATTATAGGGTAATAATGATAATAATACCAGAATTCTATTAATCATGACAATAATGATGATTAAAAGTGAGAATAAAGAGAATTTGGATAACATTTTGATGATACCTTAATATATTACATTATATTAGTATCTCATGTTATCATATTATATTATTACTATTCTATATTATTATTATTATTATTCTTATAATATTATTATTATTCATATATTATTATATTATCATTATTATTATTACTTTAATTATTAGTATATGCAAAAAAATATATTATAACTGTAATATAATAATAATAATAATAATAAGTATAATTATATAATACTAAAGGTATTATATTGCTTTAATCTATTATTGTTATTATTATCATTATTATTATTTGTACGGTAGTATAATTGTAAAATAATTATTATAACAGTAATAATTACAGTATAACGATATTAAATGAAATAATGATATAAATAATGATTATAGAAACGTTATTATTGTTATTATTATTGTTATTACTATTATTATTGTAGTTGTTATTAGTTAGATGTAGATTATATATTATAACTGCAATAATTGCATAATAATGATAATAATTGCAATAATGATGATAATAATTGCAATAATGATGAGATAATGAGATAATGAGATAATGATGATTGATAAACGATAATAATGATGAAATCATGATTAATAATGATGATAATAACAGGAATTGTGTCCAAATAATAAAAAAAAAAAGGTAAAGAAAAAAATTCCCAAAAGTCGAAAAAGCGCAAAAACTAGCGAAAATATAGCCTTTTGAGAGTAGACTCCAAAATGGCGTTTTTTCCATTCATTTGTGCTTCTGGCAATTATTAGGAGTAATAATGATAATAATTACCAGATTCTATCTAATCATGACAAAATGATGATAAAGGTGAGAATAAGAGAAATTTGGATAATTGATGATTATTATATATTACTATTATGATATTATCATCATTATTATCATTTTATTATTTTATTATTATTATATTAGTATTATTATTATCATATTATTATTACTTTAATTATAGTATTATTGCCAAAAATATATTATACTGTAATAATAAACAATAAAAATATAATACGTTACACAGATAGCGCTAAACACATACCTACGAACGACATAGAAACACACACACACATTTCTTTCGTGTGTATGTAGTAACAATGTCTGATATACAAATTTTATCTTTCTATATGTGTTATATATATTTATTCAAACAGAGCGCGGTCTTGGTCCCTTCCCCTCCTCCTCCTCATTCCCCTTTCCCCTCTTTCTCCTCCACCTCCCTGCTTCCCTTCCCAACTATCTGTCCTTTAACCCCCTTCCCCTCCTCCTCCCTCTACTACTACTACTTCCTCCTCTCCTTCTCCTCCATACTCCTCCTCCTCTACTCCTTCCATTTCTGTCCTCTCCGTTCCCCCCCAATTCTCATCCTCCTCCTTCCACTTCTGTCCGTTTCCTAAAAATGGAAGTAGTAGTAGTAGTAGGAGGAGGAAAACAAGTGAGGAAAGTGAAGGGGGAAGGTGAAGGGGGTCCGGGAGAGGTAGAAGTTGAAGGAGTTAGGAGGAGAGGATGAGAAGGAGAAGTGAAGGGGGGGTGAATGGTTTCACGTCGAGGTAGAAGTTGAAGGATTAGTATGCTGCATTCGGTACCGCTAACGAGGACAGTTGAATGTGTCGGTGAAGGGTTTGGTACTGAGATGTAGAAGTTAAAGGAGTATGCTGCGTTAGGAGATAAATTGACCATGGGGAACTGAGACTGATTCAAAGTTGGACTATGAAGAAGAGATGGTGTGGATGGGGAACGGAGAGATAGAAGTGGACCGTTTCATATCCTCCACAGGAACCTTTGCCTGATTCTCTCATCTCTGTGGTGTTGTTTCATATCCCGCCCTCGAATCTCTCCTCTATCCTACCTTCCATTCCCGGAATTTACCGTAGGCCCTTCAAAGCCTGCGCATGGAGGACGTTACCATGGCTGCTTGGCCTTCTGACAAGTGCAACTCGGTGGTGGTCCTCGACCGTGCTCTTACCTGCAGAGGCCCAGGACTTGTTTGGATAACGCCTCTAACCTATGCTCCCTGACCAGTGACGCCCCGTAAACTGCATTGCTGCTACTTTTCCACCGTCGCCTGAAAGAGATGCAGCTTGTTTTCCGGTGGCGAACCTCTATCAGAGTTCAGAGTCTCACCCTCGACTCCCTCATTTCTATGGGCTTCCTAAAACCCCTAAGCCCGGCCGTGCCTCTCTCTGCGCCCCATCTCGTCCTCCGGGATCTGCGACGCACCCTCTTTGGCAGCTTGTGCTGGCCAGAAATCTCTCACTATCCTTCTTGGCACCTATCTCTCCTGCTCAGCCCTTCGCCAACTCTTCAGGACTTCATCTCCCGGTTTTCGTGGAATATCACCGGCGATCATGATTAAACTTGGACGTTTGACAGTCCCCTGTTCACCAAATTTTCCGCTTATGTGGAAGGCGTCCTCAGCTTTCCCCTCCAGAGGAGACTCCCCGCAGAGATCCTCGTCTCCGTCTGTGCCCCCCGAACGTTTTTCCCTCCAGCTGATTCGTCTGTGTGTGGAACTCTAATTCCGTTCCCTTTGAAGGTCGTTTCTACTCCCAGACGTTCGGCGTTGCTATAGGCAAAACATCCCCTCTCTCCAGGTCCTTGCCAAAATCTGTTCATAACACAAGCTAATTCTTCGAGTCTGAGCTTCTCCTTCCATCTCCCTTCGAACGTCGGTCTGGCTGAGGGTATGTCGACGACGTCTTTGCTCTCTGCTACATGACCCTGCTGCCCTGTTCCCGGATTTCCTGGTGCCGCTGAACTCTCTCTCTCTTCCATCCGTTTCAAAGTGGAATGGGAAGGTTGACAACAAGCTCCCTTTCTTGGACTACTTAGTCCATCGCTCTGCTTACCAATCTCTCTCCTCCATATACGGAAGCCTATGCTAGTGGTATGTACTACACTTTCCTTCTCATTACCACCCTTTCCATGTTAAGAGAGGTGTTGCCACACCTCGCATTTCTTCGCGCCCTCCGCATCTGTGACCCTCAGTACCTGGATGGAGAGATCGTATTCTTACTTCACTCGTTCGTCCAAACTAGGCTACCCCAATCATGTTTCTTGAGGCCGCGTTATCTAGGGCACGGCGTACCTTCGACCAGAACTCCTCCTCCTAAAAGAGAGACCCCGTACCTGCCCGTCCTCAGCCTGTCCTTAACACTGAGGATATCTACGCTCTCCGTCGCCCTCTCACCCTCCTCAACCTGCAGGCTGATTCTTTCAACCAGGTGAACAAAAAAATCTCGGGGGGGGCCAACAGCCTTCCTTCTACCCTCGAAGGTTTACACCTTTCTGTTCCTGTGTCCTCCTTTGCCATAAAGCCCCAAAAACAACCTTCCTTTTTGGCGAAACATGCAACCATTCCTTATCAGCGTCTCCTCTCAACATACGTACGCTTGTATCCAGGTGACACAACAACAATGCCCCTTTTGCCACGCAGTGGGACACTGGCCATCAGGATGGGGACTGTCATTCGACGCGGATTGTCTTTCCTCCGCTTGATGTCCACCCCGCAGAACTGTTTTTGAATCTTCCCTTATAAAGCTGCTGCCTAATTTTCACACCTTGAACAGCGGCTTTTCTCCTGCTGATATTCCTCCTTGCTTCCATATCCTCCTCCTTCTCCCCGTAATGCCGGCCACCGGTGACCGTCCCACTCCGATCCTCCGACCTGATTGACAGTCCCTCTGCTTCCGTTCGTCTGTCCTCACACTGCCCCGTTTTACCGCGTTTGCCTCTCCTCTCTCGCTTTTATACTCCCTCCGCTCCTTTCCTCTCAGAACTGAGGATGGAATACAGGTGGATTTCGAAACTGGAGTCTCATTTTCAATAAATCTAGTAGTTGCCACACACACATAAAACATATATATATAGATATATATATATATATATATATTTATATATATATATATATATATATAGTACTTCATCTACACTTATATATATTGTATATATATATTTGTATATATAGATATATATAGTTTTTTATATATATATATATATATATATTATATTTAATGTATTTTATATACATATTTGTCAATCCTATCTATAGTATATAGCTTATGTGTCATATGTAATTTTTGGTAATAATGTATGTATATATATCCATATATATTAAATTGAGAGAGAGACACATACAGAGAGAAAAAGTGAAGATATACCTGCATATATGTATATATATATATATATATATTATATATATATATATAGTATATATATATATATATATATATACATCCTATATACGTGTATATATATGTAATAATATATATATTTGTAT
>NW_023658113.1:17500-25173 GCF_015228065.2 Penaeus monodon
CAAGAAAGGGAGCTTGTTGTCAACCTCCCATTCCACTTTGACGGAGTGGAAGGAGAGAGGAGTTCGCTGCACCAGAAATCCGGGAACAGGGCAGGGTCCATGAGGCCAGAGAGCAAAGACGTCGTCGACATACCTCAGCCAGACCGCGGGCGAAGGGAGATGGAAGAGAAGCTCAACTCGAAGAATTCATGAACAGATTTGCCAGGACGGATAGAGGGGAGAGCCCATAGCAACGCGACGTCTGGGATAGAAGCGACCTTTCAAGGGAAAGGATTAGAGTCCACACACAGACGAATCATCTATGGGGAAGGGGGGGAAAAAGGAAGTGAGGAAGGGGGTGGGGAAAGAAAGGGGGGGGGGGGGAAAGGGAGAAAGGAGAGGGGAGGTAGGGGGTGGGGAAAAAAAGGAAGGGGGGAAAAAGAGGAAGGGGAGGAGAGGAGGGAAAAGGGGGGGAGGGAAAAAAGAAGGAGGAGGGGGGGAAAAAAAAAAAAGAGGGGGAGAAGGAGAAAAAGGAGATAAACGTCGGTGGGGGGCAGACCGGAGAGGAAGGATCCGCTGCGGGGAGTCTCCTCTGGAGGAAAAGCGAGGACGTCATCACGCGGACCTTGTGAAACCGGGAGTCAACGTCCAAGTTCATCATGATCGCCGGTGGATATTCCACGAACTCGGAGATGAAGTCCTGAGAAGTGCGAAGGTGAGAGGAGAGAAGGTGCCAAAGGTGTGAGAGATTTCGCCCGCCAAGCTGCAAGAGGGGTGCGTCCGCAGATCCCGGTAGGAGATTATGGGGCGCATAGGGAAGTGAGGCACGGCCGGCCTTTATGGGTTTAGAAGCCCATAGAAATGAGGGAGTCGAGGTTGGATGATCTGAAACCTCTGATAGAGGTTCGCCACCGGAAAACAAGCTGCTATCTCTTCAGGCGAGGTGGAAAGTAACAGCAATGCGTTTACGGGGTCCCACTGGTCAGGGGAGCATAGGTAGAGGCGTTATCCAACAAGTCCTGGCACTTCTGCAGGTAAGAGGCACGGTCGAGGACCACCACCGAGTTGCCCTTGTCAGAAGGCAGAATGGTAACGTCCTCCCTGCGCAGGCTTTGAAGGGCCTCACTGTAATCCCTGGAATGGAAGGTTAGGGATAGAGGAGAGATTCGAGGGCCGGTATGAAAACACCACAGAGATGAGAGACATCAGGCAAAGAGTTCCTGTGAGAGGATATGAAACGGTCCACTTCTATCTCTCCGTTCCCCATCCCCCCCTCCTCTTCTTCCTCGTTCCACTTTTATCTCTCCGTTCCCTTTTCCCTTTATCTCCTCCTCCGTCCCCTCCTACCCTTCAACTTCTACCTCTCCTTCCCCCCTTCATCCCTCCCCCCGTTCACTTGCTCTTCTCCTTCTCCTCCTCCTCCTCCGGCTCCTTCAACTTCTCCTTCCGTTCCCCCCTTCACCTCCCCCTCACTTCTCCTTCTCCTCCTCCTACTACTACTACTATTCCTTTTTAGGAAACGGACAGAAGTGGGAAGGTGATGGATGATGAGAATTGGGGGGGGGGGAACGGAGAGAAAGAAATGGAAGGATAGGAGGAGGAGGAGTATGGAGGAGAAGGAGAAGGAGAAGTAGTAGTATAATGAGAGGAGAGGGGAGGGGGTTAAAGGACAATGTTTGTGGAACAGGAGGTTGAGGAGAAAGAGGGGAAAGGGGAATGGAGGAGGAGGAGGGGAAGGGAAAGACACGCGCCTCTGTGTGAATAAATTATATATACACATTATAAAGATATAAATGTTATATATACAATTTATACATAATAAACACAAAGAAATGTGTGTGTGTGTTTCTATGCTTTCGTGAGTATGTGTTTAGCGGCTATCTGTGTAACTTATTATTTTATTAATTGTTATTAGTTACAGTTAGAATATATTTTTTGGCAATAATACTATCAATAAAGTAATAATATAGATGATTAATAATAATAATAATAATAATAATAATAATAATAATAATAATAATGATAATAATGTATGATAATAATCATAATAGTAATATATTAATAATCTCATGTTACTCCAAATTTCTCTTTTCTTCTCACTTTTATCACATTATTTGTCATGATTAATAGAATTCTGGTAATTATTATCATTATTACCCTAATAATTGCCAGAATCATCAATGAATGGAAAAAAACCCGGTTCCCCAACCCCCCCCCCCCAAAATTTTTTGGAGTCTATCTCAAAAGGCATATTTCGCTAGATTTTGCCGCTTTTTCGACTTTTGGGAATTTTTTTCTTTACCTTTTTTTTTTTATTATATATTTGGGGGGACACAATTCTTTATTATCATCATTAGTATCCAATGATTATCATCATTATTATCGTTATCATCAATCCATTATCATCATTCTCATCATTATCATCATCATTATTGCAATTATTATCGTCTTATTGCACAATTATATCGTTATTATTGCAATTATTGCCAGTTATTATATAATTTTACATCTATAACAAGAACAACCCAATAATAATAGTAACCCACTCATATACACTAATAACGTTTTCTATAATCAATTATTAGTCATTTATTTCAATTAATATCTTATTACGTAATTATTACTGTTCTAATAATTATTTTTACAATTATACTACCAGTAAAAATAATATAATGATAATAATAACATAATAATATTAATAGCAATATTATAACAATTCGTATTATTATATTATACTTATTATTATTATTATTATTATTATTACAGTTATAATATATTTTTTGGTCAATAATACTAATACTTAAGTACTATAATAATGATAATATACATAATAATAATAATAATCATAAATGATAACAATGATGAATAATAATGATAATAGTAATAATAATTAATTATCATCAAATGTTATCCAAATGTCTCTTTATTCTCACTTTTTATCATCATTATTGTCATGATTATAGCATTCTGGTATATTATCATTATTACCCTAATAATGCCAGAATCATCAAATGAATGAAAAAAACGTCATTTTCGAGTCTACTCTCAAAGGCTATTTTAGGGGGGGGGGATAGATTTTGGCCCGCTTTTTTCGACTTTTGGGATTTTTTTTCTTTTACCTTTTTTTTTTTATTATCATCATTATTATCATGATCTGATTATCATCATTATTATCGTTATCATCATCATTATCATCATTTTCATCATTATCATCATCATTATCATCATTATTGCAATTATTATCATCATTATTGCAATTATTGCAGTTATAATATAATGATTTTATAATATACTAATAACACTACAATAATAATAGTATAACATAATAATAACATATATAACGTTTCTATAATCAATTATATCATTATTTCAATAATATCGTTATTACTGTAATTATTACTGTTATAATATTATTTTTACAATTATCTACCATAAAAATAATAATAATGATAATAATAACATAATAATATTATAACATATTTAACAATTAGTATTATTATATTTTTATTTATTTATTTTGTTATTATTACAGTTTATAATATTTTTTGGCAATATACTATAATTAAAGTAATAATAATAATGATAATATAATAATAATAATAATATAATAATAATATAATAGTAATAATAATTATAATAATAATAAATAATGATAATAATAATGATAATGAGATAATAATGATAATAGAATAATATTAATAATCATCAAATGTTATCCAAATTCTCTTTATCTCACTTTATCATATTAATTTTCATGATTAATAGAATTCTGTAATTATTATCATTATTACCCTAATAATTGCAGAATCATCAATGAATTGAAAAAACGTCATTTGGAGTCTACTCTCAAAAGGCTATATTCGACTAGATTTCTTCATTTTTTGATTTTTTTTTTTATTTTTTTTCTTTTACATTTTTTTTTATTTTATGGACACAATTCCTGTTATTATCATCATTATTATCATGATTAATCATCATATTATCGTTATCATCATCATAACCATCATTATCATCATTATCATCATCATTATCATCATAATTGCAATATTATCATCATTATTGCAAAATTTTTATCAAATTTTTATGCAATTATTGCAGTATTATAATTATAATTTTACATCTATACTAATAACAACTACAATAATATGCAATAACAATAATAATAACAAGAATAACGTTTTCTATAATCATTCTTTATATCATTATTTCAATTAATATCGTAATTACTGTAATTATTACTGTTATAATATATTTTTGGCAATAATACTAATAATTAAAGTAATAATAATAATGATAATAATAATAATAATAATGATAATAATAATAATAATAATAATATAATAATAATAATATAATAATAATAATAATAATAATAATATCTATAATATATAATATAATGATAATAATGATGATAATAATGATAATATAATAATATTAATACTCATCAAATGTTATCCAAATTCTCTTTATTCTCACTTTTATCATCATTGTTGTCATGATTAATAGAATTCTGGTAATTAATTATCATTATTACCCTAATAATTGCCAGAATCATCAATGAATGGAAAAAAACGTCATTTTTGGAGTCTCGCTCAAAAGGCATATTTCGCTAGATTTTGCCCCTTTTTCGACTTTTGAGATTTTTTTCTTTTACCTTTTTTTTTATTATATATGGACACAATACCTGTTTTTTATCATCATTATTATCATGATTATCATCATTATTACGTTATCATCATCATTATCACATTATCATCATCATTTTCATCATTATTGCAATTATTATCATCATTATTGCAATTATTATCATTATTATTGCAATTATTGCAGTTATAATATATAATTTTACATCTATACTAATAAAAACTACAATAAAATAGTAATAACAATAATAATAACAATAATAAGTTTCTATAATCATTATTTATATCATTATTTCAATTAATATCGTTATTACTGTAAAATTTTTACTTTTTATAATAATTATTTTTACAATTATACTACCAGTAAAAATAATAATAATATAATAATAACAATAATAATAATAATAATAATAATAATAATAATAATAGTAATAATAAATTAATAATAATAATAATGATAATAATGATGATAATAATGATAATAGTAATAATATTAATAATCATCAAATGTTATCCAAATTCTCTTATTCTCACTTATATCATCATTATTGTCATGATTAATAGAATTCTGGTAATTATTATCATTATTACCCTAACAATTGCCAGAATCATCAAGTGAATGGAAAAAAACGTCATTTTGAAGTCTGCTCTCAAAAGGATATATTTCGCTAGATTTTAAGGCTTTTTCGATTTCTGGGATTTTTTTTCTTTTACCTTTTTTTTTATTATATATGGACACAATTCCTGTTATATCATCATTATTATCATGATTATCATCATTATTATCGTTATCATCATCATTATCATCATTATCATCATTATCATCATCATTATCATCATTATTGCAATTATTATCATCATAATTGCAATTATTATCATTATTATTGCAATTATTGCAGTTATAATAATTATTTTTACAATTATACTACCAGTAGAAATAATAATAATGATAATAATAACAATAATAATATTAATAACAATATTATAACAATTAGTATTATTGTAATTATACTTATTATTATTATTATTGTTATTATTACAGTTATAATATATTTTTTGGCAATAATACTAATAATTAAAGTAATAATAATAATGATAATAATAATAATAATAATAATAAAAATAATAATAATAATAATAATAAATAATTATAATAATGATAATAATGATGATAATAATGATAATAGTAATAATATTAATAATCATCAAATGTTATCCAAATTCTCTTTATTCTCACTTTTATCATCATTATTGTCATGATTAATAGAATTCTCGTAATTATTATCATTATTACCCTAATAATTGCCAGAATCATCAAATGAATGGAAAAAAACGTCATTTTGGAGTCTAATCTCATAAGGCTATATTTCGCTAGATTTTGCCGCTTTTTCGACTTTTGGGATTTTTTTTCTTTTACCTTTTTTATTATATATGGACACAATTCCTGTTATTATCATCATTATTATCATGATTATCATCATTATTATCGTTATCATCATCATTATCATCATTATCATCATTATCATCATCATTATCATCATTATTGCAATTAAATTTTCATCATTATTGCAATTATTATCATTATTATTGCAATTATTGCAGTTATAGATGTAAAATTATATATTATAACTGCAATAATTGCAATAATAATGATAATAATTGCAATAATGATGATAATAATTGCAATAATGATGATAATGATGATGATAATGATGATAATGATGATAATGATGATGATAACGATAATAATGATGATAATCATGATAATAATGATGATAATAACAGGAATTTTGTCCATATATAATAAAAAAAGGTAAAAGAAAAAAAATCCCAAAAGTCGAAAAAGCGGCAAAATCTAGCGAAATATAGCCTTATGAGATTAGACTCCAAAAAGACGTTTTTTTCCATTCATTTGATGATTCTGGCAATTATTAGGGGAATAATGATATATAAAGAGAATTTGGATAACATTTGATGATTATTAATATTATTACTATTATCATTATTATCATCATTATTATCATTATTATAATTATTATTATTATTATTATTATTATTATTATTATTATTATTATTATTTATTATTACTTTAATTATTAGTATTATTGCCAAAAAATATATTATAACTGTAATAATAACAATAAATAAAAAAATAAGTATAATTACAATAATACTAATTGTTATAATATTGTTATTAATATTTTATTTTTTATTATTATCATTATTATTATTTTACTGGTAGTATAATTGAAAAATAATTATTTAAAGAAAAATTTTGCAGTAAAAAGATATTAATTAAAATAATGATATAAATAATATTTAAAAAATTTTTTTTAATGTATTTTATTGTTTTTTACTATTGTTATTGTAGTTTTATTAGATGTGTAAAAATTATATTTTAAACTGCAATAATTGCAAAAATAATGAAAAAATTCAAATGAGTAATATTGAAATAATGATGATAATGATATTTAAGAGGGATAATGAAAGATGATGTAACGATAAAAATGATGATAATCATGTTTAAAATTGAAAAAAACGGGAATTGTTCCTATATAATAAAAAAAAAGGTAAAAAAAAAAAATCCCCGAAATCGAAAAAGCCTTAAAATCTAGCGAAAAATTCCTTTTGAGAGCAACTTTAAATACGTTTTTTTTTTATTCACTTTTATGATTTGGAAAGTTAGGGGAAAAATGATAATAAATTTCCCAAAATTCTATTAATCATGACAAAAATGAATTTATAAGTGAGAATAAAGAAATTTGGGGGAAAATTTTTAAAAATTTTAAATTATTTACTATTATCATTATTTTCATCATTATTATCATTATTATATTATTAAATTTATTACTATTATTTTTATTTTATTATTATTATATTTTTATTTTTTTTTATTATTATTTTTATTATTTTTATTTTATTATTATTATTATTAAACATTATTATTATTACTTTTTTAAATTTTTAGTATTTTTTGCCAAAAAAAAATTAAAAAAAAATTTTAAAAAAATAACCCGGAAAAAAAATAATAAAATAATTTTTTTAAAAAAA
>NW_023658114.1:0-2500 GCF_015228065.2 Penaeus monodon
TTTTTTTTTTTTTTTTTTTTTTTTTTTTTTTTTTGGGTGTTTTGTGGGGGGTGTGTGGTGTGTGTGTGTGTTTTGGGGGTTTTGGGTTTTGTTTTTTGGGCATAATGTAACATACACACATATCTATCTATCTTCTATCTTCTTCTATTATTATATTTTAATATTATATATATATTATATAAATATTTTTATATATACCTGGAAAGGGTCAACAAAAGGTTATAGGTTTTTCATCTTTTGACAAAATTTGGGAACACCTGTCAACCCGGAAAGGGGGCGGGGCCATCTACTTGCCCAAATGTCCCACTCTCATATATATTTTTATATAAACACAACAACACACACCCATATATATATATATATTATATAAAAAATTATATAATATAAATATATTTAATGATGTATGTATTATTTTAAATAAATAAATATTAATTATTATATTAATTATATTATATAATATTTTAAATGGTTTGTGTGTGTGTGTGTGTGGTTTGGTGGTGGGGGTGGTGTGTGTGTGTGTGTGTGTTGTGGGTTGGGGGGTGTTTTGTGTGGTGTTGTGGGGTGTTGTGTGTGTGTGTGTGTGTGGTGGTGTGTGTGTGTGTGGTGTGTGTGTGTGTGCATGTGTGGGGGTTTTTAATGTTGTGTTAAATTTTTATATTTTATTATTTTAAAAATTATAATATTTTTATATATATATAATATATAATGAGCTAGGCTTTGTTTAAATCAAAATTCTGTTTGTTTTAAGTTTATTTTAATGAGATTTGAAATGAAAGTTTTGCCCGGGCGTTCGGTGAAAGTGTTTGAGCAAGGAAAAACCTCTGATTGCTATGAAATGAATTTGTAATGTAATCCCTAATTTCATTGGCGACATGTTCAGTCGGACTTGTAAAGCCTGCTAGATGAAATTTCACTCGGGGCCATGAAACTGAACCTTTTTTTTTTTTTTTTTTTTTAAAGAAAGTTTTTAAATGATCTAAAGACCGGGTACAAATGCTCTTTTCCCAAAACAGATAAGAGCTCCTTCGGGAAAGAGAGATACGGAAGGAGGGGGAGGCGGGAGAGAAGGAGAGAGAGAGAAGAGAAAAGAGAGAGAGAAGAAGAGAGAGGGGAAAGAGAGAGAGAAAGAGAGAGAGAGAGAGAGCTCTAAAAACGAGATATGTGAATAAATGAAATGTAATTTGGGCCAATAGTGGCCCCCGGGCTGGCAACAAAAATGCTGCAAAACCCTGCAGAAGTTAATCCCGATCTGTTGCCCCAAACCCCCATCTTCCTGCTTCCCTGCACTAAAACTCTTTCCCTTTAAGTGTATGCATTCAATGTTTAATGCCTTCGTATTTCCCCCCTCCCTTTTTTATTTCTTTACCAAAAAAATTATTTTTCTCGTGAAAAATTTCTTTTTTGTATCATTTATCCTCCTTTTTTATGCCAACATCCTTAAAACTCTTTAAACCCAAACAACCGCTTTCCGCAGCCCCATGAAACCAAAATGAAAATTCTTCTCCTTCCCAGCCAAGGTTTTCGTAAAGATTAAAGTAAACGAATTGTTTATGGGTAACATCCAATGCAAGGACACAAATCCCTCACTCAATCTTTGGGCGGGGCTTTATTTCTAATTGCAATTTCAAATGATATTTAAAAATTTCATATTCTATTCTTTTTTATATATTAATAATTTACTTCAAATTATGCCCGATGCAAATGTCTTGGAGAAAAATATTTTAGCAGCGAATATCCAATCCGGCAAAGGTGTTTTAAATTTTCACATCAAGAATATCCGATCTTGATTTTTTAAAACCCTTTTATTGAAATACACAACATCTCTCGGCACAGTATTAGGTGATGTAAAAAAATTTTTGGTTTTGAAGATAGATTCGTAGCTTCACAAATTTGTATCGACTTTTGAAGGGAAAAACTCATTTACGTTGAATTATTTTCATTTGAAAGAGGTGCCTCTCGCAATTTGAGAAATCACTGAAATTTTAAAAACTCTGACTTTTTTGGTCCCTGACCTTTTGACTGGATGTCATTTGGATCCTTACTTTTTTTTTTGTAAAATTTTTCAACCTCGACTTTTTTTTTTTTAAATAATTTGGGGTTTCCCTTTTTTTTCGACTCCGGCCCCTTATTTTAAACTTTCCTTTTATATTTTTACAAAACCCTTTTTTTTGTAACCTACCGAAAATTTTAGTGATAAAAGTTTTTGATATTTTGGGGGCTTGTAGCAACGCTTCCTTTTATATGTATTTTTTTTAGCCTAGGGCGGTACAAAAAAACAAAAACTTTAAAATTAAAAAGTATATCTTATTTTCTTTTATTTAACTTTTTTGTTTTTTTCATAAAATACCTTCTATTAGCACTTTTTTTTACTTTCTAATGTGTTGGAGTAACATTTCAAAGGGATAATAACAGAAAAAAAATGAATTTGGGAAAAATGAAAAATTTTGCTTGCTGAAACGTGGAGCGGTAACCCTGAATTCTTAAGGTGAATTCGATGTAT
>NW_023658114.1:7500-25167 GCF_015228065.2 Penaeus monodon
ATGATGATAGAGATGATAATGATTAATGATAATAACAGTAATCGCTTTCATTTATAATAAAAAAGGAAAAGAAAAATTCCCAAAATTCGAAAAAGCGCAAAATCTAGCAAAATAGATTTTTCAGAAGTATTCCAAAATGCTGTTTTTTCGATTTCAATGATGATTTTCACAATTATTTGGGAAAAAATGAAAATATTTAAAATTGTACTAACCATGCGAATAATAATGAGAAAAATGATAATAATGAAAATTTTGATAAGATTTGATTATATTACTATTATTATTATTATTATTATTATAACTATTATTATTATTATTATTATTACTATTATTCTTATCCTTATTCTTATTCTTATTCTTATTACTATTTTTATTATTATTATTATTATTATTATTATTATTATTATTATCATTACTATTATTTTTATTTTTATTATTATCATTAAATTATCTTATTATTATTTTTTTATTTTTATTATCATTGTTATTATTTTTTAAATTTCTTTATCATTTTCTTTTTCATTAGTTCATTCAAAATGTATTGTACGCAGTAATAACAAAATAATTTAAAAATAATGAAAATAATAATAAATTTTTTATTAAAATATTTTTTTATTTTTCTATTAAATCATTATTACAAATTCTCTTTATTCAAATTTTGCCCAAAATAAATATTTAAAAATATGATTAAATAATTAAAAATAAAATGTTATTATTGATATTATTATTTTTATTGTTATTATTATTGTTATTGTTATGTTTAGTAACTGCAAAAATAATGTAATAAAGAGATATGATGATATAATTGCAATAATGGATAGAGATGATAATGTTATGATAATAACAGTAATCGCTTTCTTTATAAAAAAAAGGAAAAAGAAAAAATTTTCCCAAAATTCAAAAAAGCGGCAAAATCTGCAAATATGATTTTTCAAAAGTACTCCAAAATCTGTTTTTTTCATTTCAATGTGATTTTCACATTTTTGGGGAAAATAATAAAAAATTATGAAAATTGTACTAACATGCCATTTTTAGGAAAAATAAATGAAAATTTTATAAAATTTGATTATATTATTATTATTATTATTATTATAATTTTATCATTATAAAAATTATTATTATTATTATTAATTATCATTATTATTATTATTACTATTTTTTTATTATTATTATTTTACCATTATTTTTTTTATCTTTATTATTATTTCATTATTATGAAATCATTTATTATTATTATTATTTCAAATCATTATTGTTTTTTTATTCCCATTACTATTTTTTTTTATTATTATTACATTGTTATTTCATTATATTTCTTTATCATTTTTATTTCTTTTAGTAGTAAAATTACAAATTTTATAACTGCAAAAATAAAAAAATAAAAATAATAATAAATAATTTTTTAAATAATATTTTTCTTATTATTGCTATTAATATCATTATTTATTCCTTATCACAAAAATTCCCAAAAAACAAATATTAAAAATATGTAAAAAATTATAAAATGTTATTATTTTTATTATTTTTGTTTTTTTATTTTTAAATTTTAATTTATTTTTACATAATTGAAAAAAGTATATTAAACGGGAAAAATTTGCAATGATAATTATAATAATAAGATATTAAGAAAAATTTGCAATAATTAAAATCCATAATGATCAATGATGAAACGAAAATAATGATGAAAATGTTTAATACGATAAAATGATGATAATAATAATGATAAAAACATAACGCTTCCATATTTAATAAAAAAAAAAATTCCCCAGAATTCAAAAAACGGCAATACTATCAATTACTTCTAAAATGCTTTTTTTTTTTTTATTGCAGTGATGTTTTGTTTTCATTAAGGTAAAAATGATTTGATTTTCAAGATTTTATTACTAAGCAATAAAAGATGTGAAAAAAGGAATAATGACATTTTTATATAATTTGATTACATTAATTATTTTTATTATTATTTGAAATTTTTATGATTATTATTTTTAATTAGTTTTTTTTATATATTGTTATTATTATTTTTAAACTTAGCTTTTTTATTATTTTTCATTATTATTGTTTTTTTTTTATAAAATTTAAATTTTTATTTATTATTTTATTATTATTAAATTTTTATTATTAAAATTGTTATATTATAATTTTATTTTTTTATTTTTATTATTGTTATTATTATTATTATTTTATTTTTTTATATTACATTGTTGAAAAAAAAGGTTTTTAAAACCCCCTAATAATACTAAAATTAAAAGAATCATAATGAAATAAAATAATATAATATTTTTTAAAAAATTGTCATTTTTTATTTTATTTTTATTACTATCATTGTTTTCATTTTTTTTTACCAAAAATCAAAAACTTATTAAAACTTTTAAATTTGCGATAAAAAGGATCTGATTAAAGAATGAATTGAATATTTTATAAACTTTTATATTTTGTTTTTTGTTTTGGGCCTATAATTATTTTTTGCTATTATTAGTATAATTGAAAAAGAAGAATTAAACTGATTTGATATAATAAAGTATAATAATGATATTGATGATAATATTGCAATTTTTTTTTCGATTTCAATGATTATTTGGGAATTTAAGGTGAAATGTAATAAAATTTTAAAAATTTTATTAATCATAACATAAAAATAAATTTTAAAAAAAAAAACAAAATATAATAAATAATAATAAAAATTTTAAATTTTTTTAAACTCATTATCATTTTATTTTATTCTATTTTTATTATTATTATTAATTATCATCATCTCATATCCAACATTATTGTTTATTATTATTATTATCATTACATTATTATTACCATTTTATTACATTATTCTTTTTATTTTTATTATTATTATTATTATTATTGTTTTTGTTTTATTGTTATTTTATCAAATAAAAATAATTATTATTATTTCTTTTATTTTCAGAAATTTTACAAAAATGTATTTAACTGTAATAATAACAAGATAATATAAAGTGATGATAATAAATAAAGTTTTGTAATATTTTATTGTTTATTATTTTATTATTACATCATTATTTGCTTTTATTATTAGCTAATTGCAAAAAAAATTATAACAGAAATTACATAAAAGGGTAATTTTCGAAAAATGGAGAAAAAATTATAATTATTTCAGGGAGGTTGTTATTTATCGTATCAAAGCGCATTGCTAAATTTCCCTCTTTCAAAAAATACCTCAGTACATCTGCATAGGTTTGAATTGTTAAAACAAATTTCCCCCAGTCCCACGGGGAGTGAGCGAAAAAATTCGTTATCATTACTCAATTAGTAGATACTTAATGTCATGGAGCTTAAACCCCATTGCACATTTTCCTTTTAGGGGTCGTGTGGCATAGTTTGGGGTTTTGCCTGGGGTTCCGTTTCATCCGGGGTGACCTAGGGGTTCGAGTCCCGGTCATGAGGGTTTTTATTTTTAGTACTTCCTTCAATTAAATTTTTAAAAACAGTAAAATGTAGGAAAACCTAAATGGGGCATGTTATTGGCCCAGGATTACAGTTTTCAAACAAAAAACCTTTTTTTGTTGTTTATAAATAGTAACAAAAAAGAACAAAGAAATTTAAAAAAATTAATTGTTTCAACAAAGCTTCTTTTTTTTGTAAAACACATTTTTAAATGTCATTCAAAGTTTTTGTTCCAAAAAGTTTTTTTTTTTTTGGGAAAAATCAGAAGCTTCAATTTCAGATATCCCCAAACTATGCAAAAAAAAGTAATTAAAAGGTTTTCAAGAGTTCCCGGGGAAATAACATTAAAATAAATTATTGAAATGTGGATATACAATACAAAAACACATTTATTTAACATTCCTGTAAACTAAAGTTTTGTTGGTTGACTCCGTAGTAGGTTTCTTTATTTTTGCCCAAACCAATTATATGAAAAACATGAAATGCAAGACACTATTTTCCTTTCAGGCAGTAGACATAAAACGTGATAAAAAAAGTTAGGATTCGGATAACTCGTGTTTTATTATTATTATTACTTTTGTTGTTGTTCTTATTCTTTTTAAACACCATCATTAAATCATTATGATACTATTTTCTGCTATTACGACAACTACCATTACTATTCCTACTACACAAACATCAAATTTTATAATAATAATGATGATGATGATGATGTTTGATGATGATAAAAACTCCATTATCTAAGAGTATTTCATAAATAGATGAATGATATGACTCTCCAGTGTTAAATACCGTGGACCCAAAGGATGAAAATAATACATATAGGAATGAGTTTTACGACTTCCCTATTAACACGAAAAGAGAAATAAAGAAACAGAAAAACATAAGAAAGGGTGATGAAAAATTTGGAGTATAATACATAAGGCTATAATTTGCTAGATTTAGCAGCTTTTTCGACTTTTGGAAATTTTTTACCTTTTCCTTTTTTATTATAAATGGAAGTGATTACTGTTATTATCATCATTGTTATCATGATTATCGTTATCACCATCATTATCATCATTATTATCATAAAATATCTCATTATTATAAATATTGCAATTATTGCAGTTATAATAATATTTTTTGCAATTGTACTTTAACAACATACATATAATAACAATAACAATAAAAACGATTTTATGATAATTATTTATATCATTCTCTAATTATTATCCTTATTATCGTAATTTAACGTGATAATTTTTTTTAAAAGTATCTACAATAAAAGTAAAATAATGATAATATTACAATAATAATAACAATAACATATTAAAATAAAAATAATAATAAATTTTCATTATAATTTTTATCATTATTATTGCGTTATAAAGAATTTTTTTGTAATAATACTAATAATAAAAATATGATAATAATAATATAATAATATAATATAATAATATATACAATAGTAATAAAAATAATTGAATATAATAATAATAATAATAATAATAAAAGTAAAAAAAAAATTATAATAATAATAACAATAATGATAATGGTAATAGTAATAATAACAACAATATCCATAAAAGTAATAATAATATAATAAAAAAAATAATAATAATAGTAATAATAATACAATTATGATTAATTTTTTAATTATTATCACTTTACCCTAATAATTGCCAATTCATCATCAAAATAAATACGGCATTTTGGACTATCATCTACAAATGCTATATTTGCTAAATTTTGCCGATTTTTTGAGTTTTGGGATATTTTTCTTTTTCCTTTTTTATTTAAAATGTAAACTATTTCTATTATCATTATCATTATCATTTTCATCATTATCATCTTTTATATTTGCAAATTTTCCCAATTTTCATTTTTTTACTTTTGCTTTTTTTTTTTAAATTTAAATAAACTAATTTCAATACAAAAAATCATTAAAAATGATTTTATTTTATTATCTTTTCTTCTGCATTATATATATCAATTTATAATTCTTTTCTATTACAATTAATGAAGTTAATATTTTTGGATTTATAATACAAAAATAATAAAATAAATTATTAAATAACTTTTATTTTTTTTAAATATAATTATTTTTAATTTTTCCCATTAAAATTTTACAATTTTTTTTTTTAATTATGCTAAATAATAATAATAATAATAAGACCAAAAAAAATAAATAAAATTTAAAGAAAAAAGTTTATTTTTATGTATATTAATAGGGTAATTTTTCATATAATTTTTTTAATAATATAATGTAAAATAATATAAATAAAAACCAACCACCACACCAAACAACAATAATAATAATAAATAAAAATATAATAAAATGATAATAATAATTATAATATAATATAATAATGAATAATATAATAATAAAAAAACAAAAAATTTGAAATTTAAATAATAAAATGATAACAATAATTCTAAGGTCAATAATAATAATAATGAATAATGATATAAAAATAATAATAATAATAATAATAATAAATAATAAAAATATAATAATAATAATAAAAAAACAATTATAATTAATGCAATTTTCATATTATTTTCATTATTCCCCCAAAAAATTGCCAAAATCGTCATTAAAATCGAAAACGGCATTTTGGAGCCTAATCTCAAAAAGGGTTTTATTTTTTCTTGATTTTCCGCTTTTTCGACTTTTGGGAATGGTTTTTCTTTTTCCCTTTTTTATTATAATGGAAAGGATTACTGTTATTACAATTATTATTATCATCATATCTCATCATTATTATTATTGCAATTACTGCAAACTATAATGTATTTTTTATATTATAATAAAATCAATAATAATGACATTAACAAAAATATTATTATAATAATTATTTTTTCTTTTTTCTAATTATTATCCTTATTATCGTAATTACTACAGTTAAATAAGTGTTTTTGCAATCATGTTAAAAATAAAGTAATAATAATGAAATAATAAACAACAAAATAACGATAACAATATTTTTAAAAACTATTATTATTATTAATATTTTTTTTCTATTATTATTATTTGATATTATTGCCCGTTATAATACTATTTTCATAATAATCAAATAAAAAAAATAAAAATAATAAAATAATAATAAATAATATATAAAGATGATGATAATAATGATTTATAATTAATAACATAATAATAAAACTAATATAATAATAGCAATAATAAAGATTTTAATTTATAATAATAAAAATAATAATAAAAATAATGATAATAATACTACAATAATAAAAAAATGACAAAGGGTAATACAATTATAAATAATACAATTATAATATAAAAGCATCATTGAATCGAAAAAGGCATTTTGCAGAATAATCTGAAAAGGCAATATTTTGCTAGATTTTGTTTTTTTCCGGCTTTTGGATTTTTTCCCCTTTTCCTTTTTTATTACAAATGGAAGCGATTACTGTTATTATCACATTATCATCTTATCACATTATCTTCATTATCAAATTTATTATCATCTTTATCATCATTAAATTTTAATTATTATCTTCAATATCATCATTATTTCATTATTATTGGAATTATTGGATTATATATATTATATATATATATATATTATTATATAAAATTATATATAATATATTATAAATTTTATTTGCAATTATACTAATAATAACATAAATAGTAATAATAATAATAAAAAAAAAAAAAGATTTTATAATAAATATTTATATCCCTTCTTCTATAGTTTATCCTTATTATCGTAATTATCACGTTATAATAATTTTCTTTGTAATTAGGTAATAATAAAAACAATTAATGATAATAATAACAATAATAATAACAATAACAATTTTTTATAACTATTATTTTTATTATCATCACTTTCATCACTATTATTATTATTATTGCAGTTTTTAACATTTATAATAAAAATAATGTAATAAAAATAATAATAATAAAAATAATAATATAATAATAATAATAATAAAAATAACTTAATACAATTTTGATAATTATTATCATTATTACCCCAATAATGCCAAAATCATCACTGAAATTGAAAAAAATTGTTTTGGAGTATAATGTCAAATTCCTATATTTAGCTATTTTTTGACGCTTTTTATAGTTTTGGGATATTTTTTTCTTTTTTCCTTTTTTTTAAATGGAAAAGAAATTACTGTTATTATCATCATTATTATTATCATTTTCATAATTATTAATTATTATCATCATTATTATCATCGTCATCATTATTATCGTTATTATCATCATTATTATCGTGATTATCATCATTATTATCATCTTAATCATCATTATTGCAATTATTATCATCAATATCATCATTATTATAATTATTATTGCAAAATTTTACAGTTATGATATATTTTTGGTAATGTAATATAATAACATGAATAATAACAACAATAACCCAAAAATAACAATAATGAAAATTTGTAATAATTTTTTTAAAATTCTTCTAATTATAAACCTTATTTCGTAATTATTATATTTATAATAAGTATTTTTTTTCAATTATGCTAATAATAAAAAATAATAATAATGATGATAATAACAATATAACAATAACAATATTATAATACTATTATTATTATTATTATTTTAATTTTTATCATTATTTTTCGTTATTGCTGTTTATAATATTAATAATAATAATATTAAACGATAAAGTATGAATAAAAATATAATGATGATAATAATAATAATAATAATAACAACAACAACAACACAATTAATTATAATAATAACAATTAATAACAATAATAATAATAATAATATAATAATAATAATAAACTGAAAAAATAATCTGAAAAGGACTTTTTTCAATTTTTTTTTTTCAAATTTCCTTTTTTATTATAATTGGAAGTGATAAAAGCAATTGTTAAATTATTATCATTTTTTATCTTTATCTTTATCATCATCAATATCAAACATTATCATCATCATTATTGCAATTATTTTTATCATTTTTATTATTATTACGTTATGATACATCTTTTTGTAGAAAAACTAAAAATAAAAGTAATAATAATAATAATGATTGCCAAAAACATCATTTAAAATCGAAAAAAAACGAGATTTTGAAGTATATCTCAAAAGGCTAGATTTGGCTCGATTTTTCCGCTTCTCGCCCTTTTGGATATTTTTCTTTTTCCTTTTTTATTATTATTGGAAGCGATTACTACATCATTATTTATCATCATTATCATCATTTTTAAACATCGTTTCATCATTATTGCAATTATTATCATCAATATCTAAAATTTTTATCATTATTATGTAGTTATTGCAGTTCCATTTTTTTTTTTTGCAATTATACTAATATTAACATTAATAATAATAACAATAACAATAATAAAGACAATAACGATTTCGAATAATTATTCATATCATTCTTTTTAATTCTAATCCTTATTATCATAATTATTACCGTTATAATGTTTTTTTTTATTATCTAATAAAAAGTATAATAAAGATAAAAATAAAAAAATAATTTAAATAACAAATTATAAAAACTATTACTATTACATTATCATTTTTTTTTTATTATTGAATTTTAATGCCGTTTTAAAACATCTTTTTGTAAAAAATAAAAATAAAATAAATAATAATGTAAAGATAAAAAAATAATTTCATTTAAAATTAATAATAATAAAAATAATAATAATAAAAAACAATATAATAATAATATAATAAAATAATAATAATAATAATAAAATATAAAATAATATAAAATAAAAAATAATAATATATTAGTAATAAAAACAATAAAAAATATGTATAATAAAAATATAAAATAAAAATAAAATGTAAAAAATAATAATAATAAACACTAATTAAAATATAATAAAAATATTTATTTTATTATTTATTATATTTTTATTATTAAAAAGGTAATAAAATAATAATGATAAAAAATTAATAAAAATGATAAAAATAACATATAAAATAATAATATAATAAAATGCAATTATGGTAAAAAAAAAATGTAAAATTATTTTTATTTTTACCCTTTTAATTTCAAAATAATCGAAAACGAAAAATTTTTTATCGATTTTGCTGCTATTATTTTTTAATTTTTTTTATTTTATAATTTTATTTTGCCGCTAAATTTTTACTATCTTTCTACTTTAGGATTTTTTTCCTTTTCCTTTTTTTTTTTTTTTTTAAGTGAAAGGATTAAGTTATCATTATTATCAGCATTTTCATTTTTACTTTTTCAAAATCAAAATTTATCATTTTTTTCATCTTTATCATCATTATTGCAATTGTTTCATCAAAATCATGATTCTTATTTTTTATTCCAAATTCCAAATAAAAAATAATTAAAGATAATAATAATAAAAAAATAAATAAATAAAAAGTGTAAAAAAATAATATAAAATTAATAAAAATTTAAATAATAACGACTTTATAAATTTTTATTATATGATTCTTTTAATTTTTTAAAATTATTTCGTAATCATTACATTTTATATAATTTTAAATATATAATTATATATTAAATATATATATATTTTTTTTTTTTTTTTTTTTTTTTTTTTTTTTTCATTATGCTAAAAATAAAAATAATCATAAAAGAAAAATACAAAAAACAAAATTAAAATATAATAATGTTTTTTTTATTTTTTCCATTTTTATCTTTACATTGTTTTATTACAGTTTTAATACATATTTTAAACAATATTAATAATAAAAATAATAATAATAAAAATAAAAAAAAAATAAAAAAACTATAAGTTTCTAATAATAAAATAATAATAATTTGTAAAATAATAATAAAATAAAATAATAATAATAATAAAAAAATAATAATAATAATATAAATAAAAAAAATATAAAAAATATAAGAAAAATGGTAATAATAATAAAATAATAATATAAGAATTATAAAAGTGAAAAAAGGGTAAAAAAATGATAATAAAAAATAAAAAAAAAATAACAAAAATGATAAAATAATAATAATAATAAAATATAAAATATTTTAATAAAAAGAAAAAAAAAAAATGATAATAAAATATAATTTAAATTTAAACAATTTTTTATAATTATTAATTTTTTTACCCTAATATTCCCCAAAAACAAATTGAAACAAAAAAAAGGCATTTTTGGGGTAAATCTCTAAGCTTTATTTTTTTTAATTTTTGTAATTTCTTCACTTTTGGGAATTTTCCGTTTTCCCTTTTTTTTTTTTTTTATCTTTTTTCTTCATTATTGCAATTATTATTTCATATTATCATTTTTATCATTTTGTAAGAATCTAAAAAGAAAAGTAATATTAATAATTAATAATAAAAATTTTAAAAAAATAATAAAAAATAATAATATTTAAACATAATAAAGATAATGATTAAAAAATAAAATAATAATAATAAAAATAATAAAAAATGGGATTTTTGAGTATTATCCAAAAGGTTTTTTTTTGGTAATTTTGAATATAATAATATAATTTAAAAAATAAAATAATAAAATAATAAATAATATAATTTATAATATAAGTATAATAATAATATTAATATAATAGTAATTAATAAAAATAATATAATAAAAATAATAATAAAAATAATAATAATGTCAATGAAAAATTGATAATGATAAAAAAAAAAAAATAAAAATAATATAATATAAAATTAAAAATAAAAAAGAAAAAAAAAAAAGAAAATATTAAAATTTTTAATAATATATAATAAAAAATAATATTGAATAAAAGTAATAATGTAAAATAAAGATGATGATATGATAATAAATAATAAAAATAATAATAATGTATGTAAAGATAAAATAATAAAGATATAAAAGTAAGAATGAAATTTATAAAAATATGATGATGAAAAAATAATAAGTAATAATAAAAAATTAATAAAATAATAATAATAATAATAACATAACAAAATAAAATTTAATAATAATAAAAAATAATAAAAATAATTTTAAATTTTCAATTTTTATAAATTTTTATCTTATTACCCCCAAAAATTTCCCAAAATATCATTGAAACCCAAAAAAATGGGATTTTGAATATAATCTGAAAAGATTATTTTTGCTAATTTTTAACTTCTTCGCTTTTGGGTTTATTTTCCTTTTTTTTATTATGAAAGGAAGCATTCTGTGATTTCACTTTTTATCATTAAAGTAAATAAAATAAATTGATAATGTAATGATGATGAAAATGATAAATGATGAAAAAGATGATAAAAAAGTAACCTTCCAGTTTTTAAAAAAAAAAGGGAAAGAAAAAACACGAAAAGTCGGAAGCGGGAAATATACATAATATAGCCTTCTGAAATTAAAACTCCAAAAACCCGTTTAAATATTTCAATGATGATTTTTTCAATTGTTTTTTGGGAAAATACAATAAAACAAATTAAAAGATTATAATTATATTCTATTTTACTATTTTTATTATTATTTTATTATTTCATTTTATTTTTTATTGTTATTATTTTTTTTATTATTATAATTTATTTATTTATTACTATTTCATTTTTTTTTTTATTACTTTATTTTATTTTATTCTTTTCCCCACAAAAATATACCTCAGGACTCTGATTTAGGATTTAAATTGCAAAATAAAATTTCCCCCGGTGCCCCGGGGAGTGAGCGTAAACTTCGCTGTCATACTAAAAGTAGAGTGACGGGAAAGTCTAGGGGAGCAGTAAATCCTAGTTGCACACTCCTTTTTGGGTCGTTGGCGGGTTTGGGTTTAGCACGGGCCTCCTTTTTTAATACCCAGTGACCTAGGTTCAGTCCTGGTCAGGGGGGGGTTTGTTTAATATATATATATAATTTTATAATATAATATATTATTATATAAATATATATATATAAAATTATATTATATTATATTATATTTTTAAAAATTTTTAAAATATATAAAACTTATTATTTATATAATTATATTATAATATAAATTATTTTTTATCTATTTATTTTTTATTCATTAAAATATATAATACCTTACCTGTAAATATGTGAAAATATCATATATTATATTATATATAATATATAAATTATCTATATTTTATATATATTGTGTGTTTTTGGTGTGGTTTGTGTGTGTGTGGTGTGTGTAGTGGTTATTTATAAAAAATAAAAAATAACATGTATTATACCACACACACACCACACACCACCCATATTAATATATATAATATATATAAATTTATATTTTTATTATATATAATTTTTTTATATATATAAATATATTTATTATTTATATTTTTATAATATATATTTTAAAATTATATTTTTTTAATTTCTATCTATCTATCTATCTATTCATCTTACCCCCTCATCTATGCATAATACATTATATTTGTTTATATATTTTTTATTAATATATGTGCATAATATTACATATATATATAAAATATATATATATTAATATAATATATATAATATATATATAATTAAAATTTTTATATTGCGTATATATATATATATTATATATTATATATATTATATTATATATATTATATTAATAATATTATATATTTATATTATATATTATATATTTATTAATAATGTATGTATATATTATATAATATAAACACGACCCCCCCTAAACCCCAACCACCCCACCCCCATCCACACACACACACACCAAAACAACCACACCACAACCACACCACACAAACCCACACACACACAAAAAAACCCCCACACACACCCCCCAAAACCCCAAACACACACAACCCACCCACACAACCCACACCCAACAAACCCCCACACAACACACAACACACACACACACACCACAACCCCACAAAACCACACACACACAAAAACCACACTAATAATATTTAATATATATTATATATAATATTATTTTTACTATTATACCACACATCCACACCCATAGATACAACACCACAACCACACATATATTTTGCATAATATTTATACTTATATTATATCATTCATAATACATACTTTAACATATATATAAAAAATTTAATTAAATTATTATAATTAAAATTTATGGTGTGTGTGTGTGGTGTGTGTGTGTTGTTGTGTGTGGGTGTGTGTGTGTGTGGTGTGTGTGTGTGTGTGTGTGTTGTCTGTGCTGTGGTGTGTACATATTATTATATATATATATATTATAATAATTATTATATAATATTATATATAATATGTTTTTCTATTTAACTTATAAAATTGTATATTTATTATATATATTTAATATAATATTTATATTTTTATATGTATGTTATTTTTCCTTTATTATCTATTTATATATATTTTTATATATCTGTATATCTATAATCTTTAAATTCTACTATAGATCTAAATTAATGTTATGTTTTTTTTAATGTACATAAAATTATGTTTAATATGTGTGTTTGTATGTGTGTTTTTTTTTTTTGTCTCTCTCTCTCAAAATATTATTCATATTTAATATATATATATATATTTTATATTATTAAATTTATATTTTTATAAATATATTTTAAACAATAGATAGATATAACCCCTCTTCTTATCCACAGTGGTGAGGTCCCCTCCGGTGAGGAAGCTCACCCCAATAAAAATGAGAGCCTACCCTCGCGTTCAACTGCTTGGCACTTTTTTATTTGATTTACGTTTCTTTTAGTTTGTTTCATAAACTACTTTTTGATATTGTTTTAGACGAACCTTAGTCAAAAAGAAAAATTACCCCAAAGAAAATGCTTTGAATTCATTATGAATATTTCACCTTAAACACCCCAGAGTAAAAGGGGGTTTTGAATCAGCGAAGACAGATTTATATGTTAAATTGGAATCAGGCTAGGGTCGTCAATCTATTCGTCTATACATTTTTAACATACATATTATATATTATTATTATATTATATTTATATATATATATATTTCGTGTATATAAAATTTTTTTATGCATTTAATACAATATTTTTATAAAATTTATATATAATATATATATATATATATAATATATATATATATATATATTAAATATGCATAATTTTTTTATAAAATTTATATGCTTTTATCATTCTACATTTTGAAAGACGTTTTATATATATATATATTTTTATATATATATATATAATTTATTATAATTTATATATATATAATATAATATATATAATGATATATAATATTATTATGTTTGTTTAAAAAAAAAAAAAATTATATAGATTGTTATTTTTTTGTAAAAAAAGAAAAAAAAAAAAAATATATATTTATATTTTATATCTTATTAATTATATTATAAAATTTTTATTACACACCACTTTGTGTGTGTGTGGTGTGTGGGTGGGTATGTGTGTAAATTAAATCTATGTCTATTTAATCTATTCTTCTATTTATCAAACCCAAAACACACACATACATACAACACACCTCTTCCCCCCCCCTCCAACTTCCCTTGTATTTTTCCGTCCCCCCCCCCCCCTTCCCTGTTCCTCCCCTTTCCCACCCCAAATTTCTATCTCCCCTTCCCCCTTTCCCCCCCTTCTCTATTTTTCCCTCAACTTTTATCTTTTCGTTCCCTTTTTTCCCCTTCCCCCCCTTTTTTCTCTCCTTCCTTCTATCTCTCCTTCCCCCTTTTTACTACACACACTCTATTTGGAATATATGTATTAAATATATATATTTATATATATGCTATTTTATATACATATGTTATAATATTTATTGTGTAAACACACACACGAACACACCACACACACCACACACACCACACACATATATATATATTTAAATTATATTAATATATTATTATTATATAAAAAATATTATATAATAGTATTTGTAGTTGTATGTACGAATTTTTTTATGTTTATAATATGAAGAAAAGAAAGCGAGAGATAGAAGAAAAAAAGAGAAGAGGAGTGAATAAAATAAAAAAAAATATCGATCATTTTTATGGTATGCTATACTGTATATCTTTTAAAATTTTATACATAAAATAAAAATACACACACTAAAACACCCCACCCCCACACAAAATAAAATCAAAGGGCACCACCAAAAAAAAATTTATCATACTTCAATAATTTTTGTATGTATTTGTTTTTATTACAAATTTTTATTCATATGTCAAATTACTAAATGTATCACGCGAAACACAACTACTCATAGACATATATTAATAATATATATATATTATATATTATTATATATATATTAATTATTTTAATTATTTTAAAAATTTAAACCTATAATTTAATGTCTTTAAAATATATATTTTTTAAATTAATTTTATATATATATAATATAATATTATATATATTATATATATATATATATAATGTGTGTGTGTGTTGTGTGTATGTTCAATGTATATATATGCAAAATATATATTATATATAATATATATATTAATATATTAATATGTTTTATACAATGTATACAAATGATATATAAAGCTATATATTACATACTATTAAATATAATATATGTAACAAATTATATATATATTATATATAATCATAATATATAAAAATATATATATATATATATATATTATATTATATATATATGTTATGTTTTGTATATATATTATAATATATATATATATTATATATATAATATATATAAATATTTATTATATTTATATATTGCTACACACATACACAAATACAGTTTGTGTGTGTTGTGTTGTTCTGTGGGTGGGTATGTTATATAATATATATATTATAATAAATAATAGTATATATTATAATTTTAAAAAATTTTATATGTTGTGTGTAGTGCCTTCGTCAAAATTCCATATGGTATATTTTTTTTCAATTTTTGTTGGGAAAATTTTTGTCTTATTTTATTCCATGGGCGAGGGCGGTCTCTAAAGATACTGTGATTGGTTTCATTAATTCTACAAAAATTACAAGGAAAGAAAACCGATTAAGGAATGTAACAAAAAGTTATTAAAATTCAAATTTAATACCAAGACAAAAATTTTTTCTGTAAAAGGTTCCCTGAAAAAATAAATTTGCAAAAAAAACCTAATTTTTATTTTTGTGATAAAAAAAAAAAAGTTTCCGTACCTGATTCTGCGCCTCGGGTTTTTAGTGTGTGGTGTGTGTGGTGTGTGTGTGTTTTTGTGTGTGTTTGTGTGTGTGTGGTGTGTGTGGTGTGTGTGTGGTGTTGGTGTGTGTGTGTGTGTGTGTGGGGGACAACCAATAATAATAATGAAAAAAAGTACTAATAATAAAATAATAATAATATCATAATGATGATGATAATACTAATGAAAAAATAATAATATAATAATAATAATAATAATAATTATTATTTACTATTATTATTATACTAATTAATTGTTAAATATTATTATAATATATTATTATTATTAATATATTATTAACTATTATCATTTATTACTTATTATTATTATTATTATTAGTATCATTAATATTATATTAACATGATTGATAAATACTATTATGATTAATATTGTTATCATAATATATTATCAATATTAGTATCATTATTATTATTATGGTAATATGTTATCATTAGCATTAGTATTAGTATTGTTAATATCATTAGTATTTATTGTACTCTGATATAATAATATATAATTATTATTCAAGAGCATTATATTATCATTATCTTAATTAAATTAATAATAATAATAATAATAATAATAATAGTAATAATAAAATAATAATAAACAATATTATAATATTATTATTATTATGTATTATTATATTATTATTGATATTGATAATTAGATAGTATATGACATAAAGAATAAGAATAATATATCATAATATAATCAAATTAATAATAACTAATAAATAATATTAAACATATTACGGATAACTAATTAATAATAATAATAATAATAATAATATTATTAATGTTAATAATTAATAATAATAATGATAATAATATTAATAATATTATTGATAATAATAATATTAATCAATAATAATGGATGTGAGATAATATAATAATGATAATAACATAATAATAATAAATATAATAATAATAATAAGGATATAATGATAAATCATTATAACAATATTAATATATTATTAATAATAATAATATAATAATATATAATATATATATATATTAGTATATATATATATATGTCATTAGTACATATATATAGATATATATATTAATAATGAATAAAATCAAAAATAATATAATATATAAAATAATAATAAACATAGTATATCTATTAATCCATCTACTAATAATTATATGTAACAATCATTATATATGTATATTATAATATATTATATATATATATATTATATATATATATTATATGTATCTGTTCATGTTAATAAATATGTATTTAGCATAACATGAATGTGATT